>NC_134576.1:86695010-86742510 GCF_050947875.1 Dermacentor variabilis
AAGAAAGGGAGAGAGTAAGCACTGAGTGCCTATGGGAGGGACAGCATACACAAGGACACAATAAACGGTCTCTTAAGCCGGTGCACTTCAAGTATTGTACTAGTGCACGAATCGCTTTTCGTGTCTGCCTGAATGTCCAAAAGAAGGATGTGTCCTTTACACTAATTTGAGCCAATGTGTCTGCCTGAATGTCCAAAAGAAGTATGTGTCATTTACACTAATTGGAGCCTACATATCCCCAGTGGGTCACTTTGACGGTGAACGACTCAAGAAAACATTTTTAATGAGCATTGTTCCCTGGGTTATCACAGGTGACCTCAACGCGCATCACCAGCTATGGGGAAGCACTAAAATTGACTCCAAAGGCAGGAGTCTTGCCTCCTTTGCTGCCCACCATGATTTGTGCTGCGTGAATGACGGCAGCCCTACATTTCTTCGAGGCACGACCTACAGTAGCTGCTTGGACTTAACTTTGGTGTCACGCCGCTTTGCCTCGAGCGTCCAGTGGTTTACGGACATTGAAACACATGGAAGCGACCATATTCCAACATACATAAAGACTAGAGGAGTTGAGCAACGCTCCTGTACTGTCTTGCGTAAAGTTGCTTGGCCAAAGTTTAAGAAGGATATGGAAGACGCAAGTCGGGAAGGCCTTTCACACACTATCGAAGGTGCAATCGCAGAGGCATTGAAAGCATCCATCTGCTCGCTTACAAAGTCAGCAAAGCGAACAGACTTGCACATAGAACTGCAGAGGCTGCGTGCGGCACTTCGACAGGCGGAGAGGAGGTATCGGCGCACGAAGTGCGTCTTGGATCTGAGGACTTCACAACGCATACAAAAGAAAGTCCAGCGACGTATGGATAAATAGATAGACAAGCGATGGAAAACCTTTTGTCAGTCGCTTGATCCAAGAAAATCGCTCTCGCACATATGGAGAACGGTTAGGGGTCTTCGCTCATCTCCGCATAAAAGGAAGCCCTTTGCTGCTCTGGCCCTCTACCAACTCCGCTCGGAACTTCAAGTGGCTGAAGAGTTCTGTGCACGGGTTTCTGGGTCCGTGGCCATCATTACTGACGCAACACTGAATGACATCCCTGAGGCACGTGTTCCAGAAATGAACGTAGCTATTTTCACTCGAAGAGCTCGATGCTGCGTTGGCGACCTGCAGGCGTTCCTCGTCACCAGGACCTGATGGCATCACGTATGCTGCCTATGCCACCTTGGACATGACGAACGTAATGAGCTGCTGAACTACTAGAACGGATCTTGGCAGAAGGGCGCCATTCTTAAACAATGGAAGTCGAGCCACTTGATCACGGGTAAAAAGCGTCATTTAGTTTTCGATCCGATTCGTTTCGTTTTGATTGGTAAAATACCAAAGCAGTTGTACAGGAAACCCCGAAAACACGTAGCAGTTATGGCAGAAATACTTCGTAAAACATGAATCGCAAGAACATTGACTTGGTAAACAAAATAATACATTTTCATTGTTACGTCCGCACTTGCCGCCTGCGTCCCACTGATACCGGCTCATAATCGCTATCGCGATCACCCTTCACCGTTTACAGCCTGCTTCCAGTCAACGGTCACATCCTAACTGCAGATCAAAAAATTCTCATAAAAAACTCTTCCATGGCGTTTTTCGCCTTACCACTTAAAAGTTAGACACTCTGACCGGTGAGTTTTCATTGAAATAAAAAAATAGATGCCATCAAAATGGGTTTTCAGTGCCCTTAATGTATTTCACGCGCTTTTGGGGTGGGGTGTTATCGATCTATGTATGTTTATAAGCAGCCGTTACCACGCATACCCGGCTCACTGGGTAGTCCGTGGGCGAATGGGGGAGCGCATCGGGCTGCTGTGCCGAGGGGACATGGTTCGAGACCAACCATCGGACTAACTTGGGTCACTGAGTACGCGACAATATGTGCACACGTGCTGCTCTTCAACGAACCTTTTTCACTCCGACAGGGGTCATTATAGATGCACTGCAGCGTGTGAAGTCTGCGGCACCGAAGATATATCGACCACCTGCTGTGCCACTGTCCGCGATATGCCCCGGAGAGACAAGAACTTGCTAACGCTCTCCAAAAACTGGACAGTCGGCCGCTTTCCGTTCAGGTGCTGCTGCAACAGTTGAATACAGTTGACATCGCTCGTCGGCCCGTAAAGCGGCGCAGACACTTATGTGCTTGCTTCTTGAGGATGACGGGCTTGTGCGAGCGTCTGTGGCTATTAGTGCAATTACTATTAGACCACATGCGTCAGCGAAGTCACCGCTAATTTCCTTCTTTCCTTCCCTCTTCTCTCTCTCCCCGTCATTTCTGTTTCCCCCTTTCCCATTTCCCGGTGTAGGGTAGCCAACCGGACGTTATTCTGGTTAACCTTCCTGCCTTCTGCTTCTCTCTTTCCTTTGACGCCGACATGGAGCACGTGTCACTCGGTCGGTGCTCCAGTGAACCTCTTCGATGCAAGCTTGGTTCGCTGGGCATGTGCCGGGGGGGGGGGGGGGTGCCACTGTACAATGAAGCAAAGAGATGCCTTTAATTTCTCCGCTGAAGAGAATCGCGCCCACGTCCCAAGGGCTTCTCAAAGACAGCAACCCCGATACCTCAGCTGGCTACGCCACAAATGCACGGGGTAGGTGCCACTTCCCGATGAACCTCTAGCAAAGTTGCGTCACCGAGTACGTGTCACTGGGCGCGCGGTAAGCGAGGGAACAATTCTCACCGTTCGCACGCACCGGGGTCTCGGAGGCCACATGCGGACTTCCCGGCAGCGCCACCAGATGGCTCAGCATGCCGAAAAAAATTAAGCGCGATATAGCAGACCGGTTGCCGCGTTACGCGTTTCTCAGCATTCGCACACGCCTGCCCGAGCACGCCTTTCAGAGGCCACGCATAGGCTACGCGGCAGTTATGCTACAAGCGTCGAATGTTTCTTTAGGCAAGCGCGAAAGAGGAGTCCCGCTGTATCAAACGCGTCACGCATAACTCGTTTCGAAGGTGACAATAGGTTTGTCGCTAGATTAATTCAATGCTAAACGCATTGCCGTCGACAGCGACCGTAAGATGGGTTGCACCGGTTCTTTTTTTTTTCTCAACAGCAGCACTTTTTTAACCCAGAGCAGTGCAAATTCCCGAAAAAGGGCATTGGGTCACGCGCTCATGCTGATTATTCTTTGGAAAAACCACACTTGGTCGAATAAAACCTTCAGATAGTGAAAGTGTTCAAGTAAATGAAATAGATAAGGTCGCACGCAGAAGTCCTTTTCCAGAAGCAACCACATTTTTTGCTTAGTACTTATGTGCGAAGTTTCTCAATTAGGTTTACTAAACCGATGGCTGCCTAGCCAGTATGTGTATGCACAGTCGCCTTCATACTTAACTGAACACGCCTTAAGCGCGTTTTTGTTTCTGTAGGAGAGAGCGCTGGAGATTTCTGGTTGAGGTGCCTTGAAAGGCGCAAGCTTATTGCAAATTCATTCCTAAACATTTGTCTTTTCTCCTTGTAGCCCACGTATTTTAAATTTTAACAACTATGCATGTTTATTCATGGTTCGGCTTATGTCTGACAGTGGCTGTACCATGCATAAAATGGTGCTTATTTGGATTAGTTAGTGCAGACTTGAACGGGAAGAACAGTTCATGCGACGTGATCATGAAAGAGTACACCAATAGCCTGATTACTGGGCTCTAAATATCTAGCTCGCATTGGGAGAACGAAAGAAAAAAAATGAATTTATTCAAACAAAGACCGTCCGAACTTAGGAACGGAGGAGTTGGAAACAAGGAAGTCAGGTAAGTCAAACTGTCGAGAATCGCATGCAAATTTCGACACTGTGAGAACCGACTTCCTGCATATCCCTCTCAGGGCAGGTACACGACTCATGCAAGCAAACCTAATTTGAAAATGCGAGGGAGTAGGACAGGCGCGAATTGAGCACTTTACAATGGAAGTCTCACGGTAAAACAGACGTCAACTACATCAGCACGTGCGGCTATCAACCGCTGACGTATCAAGCGGTGTACTTCGACCTAGATTTCAGCGCTGACAACTGTCGTCAGTATTTTGCAAAAGATGTAATCTGGAATAGCTAGCAACTTCAAGATTTAAAAAAAAAGTGCACGCCCGATGAGCCACCACGCCGAACTTATTGGTATACCGTAGGTTCGTCGGCATAAGCAGCAAGTCATGCACAAGAGACCGCAGCGTAACTGCATTTGTAGTTCGCCACGATTCCTGCGTGTGCGACACTTGGCCATTAATACCCTATTCCAGGAGAGATAAAGGTAACCTAACCTAGTCTCATACGTATGCTGGTTAACATCACCGCAAACGCACTATGTTCAGAGTACCAGTTACGAGTATCCGAATAAGCATACGGTTCATTCCTAAACAGAACGCATAACAGGTAATAGGTTGATTAGTATTGCCACATCTTCTTTTTTTACTATTTCTCGAAAACGAGAAGTATGCTTTAGTCAGGCATCTCTAAATAAAATAAAATCATATATAGGCCATTATTGCTTATCTTAACCGTAATCAATGACCCAAATGCTATACTTCAGTGTTCCCTTTAGGACGGAACCATCCGGTACACCATAATACAGGGCTTCAGCTCGATTAGCTAAGGAATGTAGCGAGTGGGAACCGCGGAAGCATTTGTAGCTGAATTTCCAGCATGCAGCCAGTAAACAAGCAATGGGTTTACACCTGTGGCATCTGATCCCACTAAGGTGCTTCTTCGTTATGAAAGCTAGCTTTCCGTTCCCTCTACGCTCCCTCCCTTATGTACTATCAGCACACGTGCTCCGAAGATAGGAGTTAGGAGGTCGTAGTGATACGCGATTACGCTTTTCTCCTCTCCAATTGCTCTGCTATGCTCTATCCCGGCGCGCATCCTTAAATAGGGAGTGGTTGTCCTTGCGTTCCCCATTACTCCATTTCCCCATATCGCTCTCTCTTTTAGTGAGTGCCACAGAAGGCGCGGTACTTTTACTGTTCGTCCCTACGCTTCTTCCGTATAAATTACCTCTTCTGCACTCACTCTTCGTTGCGTGTCCCCAAAACGGGAGTCAGAGGGCCATAGTGTTCTTCGCTACGGCTTCCTTACAGCGTCCTTCTTCTGCAATAAGGAGGGAAGGTGAGGCGTACGAAAAAGGACGCGCAGGAAAAGCGTCGAGAACGCGCACGCTTCCCCGCAGCCGCGTGTGCAGCCAGCAAAGCGGCAGCGCGCGGGCCCGACGCTAACGCTGCCAAGAAACTCCGGTGGCAAGAATATTAATGGCGCCCTCCATTGGGGACGGCGGCGCCGCGTCGAAAGGACCTCGTTTCATCATCTGTCTTGCCATCAGGCAAGGACGTGAGACGGGGCGGACAAAAAAAAAGAAAGGCAAGGGGGCGAAAGCGTCCCTTGTCGCACTCGGCAGAGTCACGCGCAGCCAGGTTCTTTTTTGCCTCCCTTTTCTCCCACTTCCCGTCCACCGCTTCCCTACAACCTTCCCCATTTCCCAGTCCACGCGCATCCCACGTTCCCTTCCCCTGTCCCCAACTCTTTTTCCTCTTCCACATTCCACGCGGTCCCGTGTTTGGGAAAAGTCGCGAGCGATGTCTATGTCCGTCGTTTCCCTCCCCCTCCCTCCCTCTCTTCTCGTGCCGCCACCGCAGCCTACTCAAGCCGTATATGGCAGCGCGACGTATGCTGCTGCGGGGGCTCCCGACGTTTCGTTGGACTGTTGCCCAAGTAGTTGTCCGTCGCAGCGGCAGAAGCGTGCGACGACGCAAGACGCAGCGAGTGTGGGGCGTTTTCATTTTGTTTTTCTCCCTTTTCTTTCTTCTTCACCGATTCTTCTTAGTCCTCGACTCCTGATTCCCCCCACCCCATCCCCCCACTCCGCTTCAACCGCCCTAACCGCTCATTCCGTGACGTCCTCCCCTCTTTTCCTTCTCCTTTACGCCATGCACTTTGTCATAATGACCGCGTCCCTATCTTTTTTCCCGTCCGCCGTTTATGCCGCTTTAGCGCGCGCTTCCCAGGCGCATGGTGGAGGAATGCACAGCGCACGTCGCCGATTTGTTGGACGGATGCCCGGTGCAAAACACAAAGTTGCTCGGCTTGAAAACTCGTGATACCGCACTACTGCGTCGCAACGGCCAAAGTGACAGGACCATCCTTGATGAGTTATGCTGCTGCTTGGATACGTGTTTCAGTAGCTTGCATAGAGGGGAGCGCGCCAAGAAGAAACGGTCGCTTCTTTGCGAGATGGTCGAGCAGGTTCCGGTCTCTCACTCATCAGCCTTCATCCGGATCTCTATGTCTTCGTTACGGCGCGCATTGTCTTTGTTACTTAGAAGACTGTCTGTGTTCGTATTTTTTGTGTGTGTTAATTTCTTTTGTGCGAAACAGTGCAAGCAGCACGTCTGCCGAATCCTGATCGGTGTGAACCTTCGCGCAGTGTCACAAGTTTATCTTTGCTTGTTGATAGTCTGGAATCTCTGTAGCCTGCGAAAGACCAAAACAAATATTAGGATATGTGGCAATTGGTTATAGGCGAAATTTTTGTAATGTTTACTGAAATGTCTTCACTTCAAGTTCATCACCTTTAAGCCGCTTAAAGCTCATCGCTCAATGCGCATTCTGGTCCCATTTATGCGCACTTCTTTCTGCGCAATCGGCAAAACAGCACCAACAAAAGAGTGGGGGGAGCAAATAAACCTTCGCTTTAAAACCACTATCTTTTGCATTCTGTTTTTAAGCATGGCGGTGTCTAGGAACAATACTGCTCTGTGTAACCTACTCGACCCTTTCCGTTGCTTCACCAAATTGAAGTCTGGCATCATCATCCAATATCGTGCAAGTCAGTCCAAGTCCTCAGTACGAGAAATGCCTCTCCTTGAGTTCTTCAATTACCAGAGTCGCCTGTTAGTCGCATCCCAGTGCATATTCTCCGAATTCTTAATCCCGCCACTCCATTACATATTGGCTAGCCTCGATTGCGTTACCTGTCTTCTGAAAGTCATGGTTCTTTAAGAATAACTGACAGCTAATTACCTACTCTACGCATTAGATGGGCCACCTAACTAATTATCTTTGTCTCAGCTCCACTATCATCTGGTATTTGAGCCTGATGCATAATCGGTATATTGCTGTGCGTTTATTTTATTTTGTACTTAATTGCGAGGTAATATGGAGCTGGGTTCGGTAATGCTTCACTCCGCATCATTGAAAACGAAGATAATGTGCTCCCCTTGTCAATTCTCTCTGGTAGTGGACATAGTCTCATTCTGCTCGTGACTATAAATGACCCGTACAAATAGACTTGTCACCATAAAAGGCTCGTATAGATAGGCAGGGACGAATTAGTATACAACAGTACATTTCCTTAGTTATGCAAAGCGATTAATTGTACGTTGGTACTAAGAAGTCTATAGGTTCTAACATTCCTGGATCATTTTCTTGTGTGATGTTTTCTGTTGAAATTGCTTCTGAACACCTTCCCCCCCCCTTTTTTTTTTTGGTGAATTCTCTCTAATAGTGAACAAAGTCTCCCTTGGGTCGTGACCTTAACATTCACCACTACATAGCAGGAATTAGATGGGTATAAAGTGGTATTTCCCCTGACATTAACAAAGACGTATTAAATGCAGAGTGACAACTTGTACGAAGGTACCGGAAGGTTTATACATTTGGATACTCCTGGGCTATTTGCTTGAGTGATACTTTGTGTTGTCCTAGCTTTGCCTTTGTGGTCATGAACGCGAAAGCGCAGGACCATGGCCGCTCGCTCTGTTCACCTATTACACTGTATCGCGTATGTAGGAGAATGCATTTTCCTCGAAGAAAACTTTTTAACCAAGACTGAAATGAAAATTTTAACCTGTTGAGACTGTGCGGCATTCGCTTGTGACTGTATACGTGTGAAACGACACAGTTAATGAAAATCTCGTTCTTGTGAGAAATAACGAGGTTCTTTATGCGAAACAAAAAGGTTGATTGCTGGCAAAAAAAAAAAAAAGAAGACGTCAAGGCATCAGCTTTCTATTGTGCCGCATTGTCAATTTCCTTGGTTCGTTGATAATCTGTCTGAGCTCCCGTTCTCGTCGTTTTTTTATTTCCCACACTTGCCAAGCTAAGTCTTGGCTCTTTTACAAAGCAGTGCAAGCTATTTTTAGCCTAACATAAATCTAATCCGGAGCGGACGCCATCAAAAAGAGTGCCGTCAAAATAGAGGCTGCGCTGGAACTCGAAGGTAGCTTTCGCCGCAAGCATCTTTTGCTTCTCTGCGTATCTAGCTTACCAAGCCTCTACCCACGGTAATACGTGGACATTCTAAACGTGTAATTTGCTGGCACAGCTTGACCTAGCCTTTCGCTTTAGCGTTTCCTTATGTTCTGACTAAGGCATTCAAAATAGTAGCTTCCCAGTAGCATGTGCTGCCGCTTCCACTTTCTTCTGAAAGGCAAAATTTTCCTGGTACTCGCTTGTCATACATGTTTTTCCTTCCTGCTTTCATTTTGTTCTTTGTTTTCTTTTTTTTTTCAACGTGAGTATTGCGCATGCTTTCGTTTTCCGCCAACTCTTGAGCACGCTGTGTTGCTGGTAATTCATTTAGGTCTCAACGAGCTGTCTAAATTAGTTTTGCTTTTAATTAAGTGGCCTATGCGTGTCATTTCTATTTTTAATAGTTTTTTCACACTCAGTGCCCTGCAAGTCGTGCTGTCAGGTAATCCTCTCCCGTTGGAATAAAAATACCTGACTTTTTCTCTATTTTTTTTTCTTTTTACTTGTACCTTCAGGTGACTTCGGTAAATTCTGATAACGTTAACCATGGCTCTATTTCACGTTTTGACTTACCTTCGTTCTGAGATCAAATTGCTATGCAGACATTTTTCTCGTTGATGTCGGCCGTGAGAAAAACGTATAAGCGTACCTTTCCACTTCGCTGCATCCGTGATACCGGAGTGTGCCCGTTCTTCTTTTCTTTCTAACGACTGGATAGACGAAAAAAATTGTACAAGACCTGTTTTATATGTACGCTATACGTCCTTACCTAAACTCAAGATTACCTATAAAAACCCACGATAAGAAAAGTCACATTCAAAATAGGACAAGCTTTTCTGTTATTAGATGCATTTGACGAAAACCTTTCTTCTTCATCGCAACGAGTTCTATTTAGGTAGCCGCCGATATAGAAAGTCAATCGAAAAACTTCGTTTATATTAAAGTCACGCAAAGTTTCAAGGCCGAGAAGACGGCAGAAAAATTTAAATGAAGCAGCTGAGATAACATAACCAGTACAAGCACATAAACTGAACGCTTCTTCATTTAATTGCTCACACGTATGACTGAAAAGCAAGAGAGTGATAAAAGAAATAAGAAACGACTGGGCGGAGGGCACTCTCAATCAACGCAAATATTAAGACGTCCGCAAGCCAAGATCACGGAGCGCTAATTACGGCCGAAGCAAAAGTGTACATAGGACAACGCCCCCCCCCTCTCCCTCATAGACACTTTAGTTGTAGGCAGTTTCTTTTTTCTTAAACAATTTCTTCCCGTACACCTACTCATCACGAGTTTCTCTCTCTCATTGCGCTCCCTTCTTTGTTTTTGCCACCTTCTTGATTTCATTAAATTGTTAATTCACTCGCTCCTTTCATTTTTCTTTATTCCTTCATCCCAGATACCGTGGCTCATTTCAACCCAAGGCGTCGTCGTTTGAACCTCTCGCCAACTGCTCTTTTCGTTCTTTTTCCCTTTTGTTCTCCTTCTGCACCGTGTACCACCTTTTCTTTTTTTCACTCCGTTTTATTCTTCTCCCTCCTGCACCATCCCCATTTCGTCTTGCTGTTCGCGCCACCACCAATCTTCCCTGCTCACTGTCTCACGCTTCCCTTTTTATCCGATGCTTCGCTTCGCTTTCTTCGCGGCCACGTTTCCCCCTTCTTTTTCCAGTTGCTTCGCGTCCTTTGCCTGGCTCTTTTCGCGCATCACTTTAGCTCTTCTCTCGCTTCCTGCTGCCTTCCTTTCGATCCGTTTGCTTTTTGTCTTTCTTCCCTTTTCCCGTACGGGCTTCTTCTTCTTTCCCGCATCCCGTTTCTCCTTCGTCTCATCCGCGCTCCTCCGCATCTGTGGCGTTTGAGGTGAAGGCGGGAGGGGGGCGCTGCTCGTTTGCTTCCTTCTTTCTCATCTGCTTTTGTTTTTACACACGCTCCGTTTAGCGTTCCTATTCCCCTATATATTCATTTACTTTTTCTCTTCTACATCCCTATTTCGCCTTCTGTTCCCGTGGATTTGGTCAGGCCTTATCCCCATTCCTCCCCTTTTCCCCCAGTAGGCTTCGTTTCTGCTGATATTTTCGCAAGCACGTTTTTTTCCTTGTTTTCTTTTCTCTCGTTTAGTGCTCTTTCCCCACGCTCGTTCACGGGGATGCGCGTCCTCTCTTGCGTCTTCGCGGCCACCTTCACACGTGCTACGGCCGTTCGCTACTGCCAGCGTCGTCGCCCCTTTTTTAGTAAAGCCTTTACTAGCGTCCTCTCTGTCAGCTGCAATCCGCTCTTTTATTATCGCTCTTCTAGCTCTAATAAACGGGCTTAAGCTTGCTGCTCGTTCCTTTCTTTAGATTTTTTTTGTGTGTGCGCGTAGTTTCGCTGCTTGCCCACGGACACAGATATGCGTTTAGTTCCGGAGCAAGGGCATCGTCATTAGCCGAGTGCCGTCGCGTGTTAAGAAGCCAACACCTGTCGCCTGCAGTGCACGTACGTGGACTGGGTGTGCCGACCGGCTCACGTCAGCGCCACCTACGAAAATGCGGCGCGGCTCTGCTTGTACGAAAAAAGTGACCGCGATTCTTTTGTCACGCGTGGAAGGAATCTTTGCCTGCGACTCGATTCATTTCTTACGACCCTTCCTAGCGAGTGGCTGCGACCTCATGCCAGCCACTGACGAAGGGCGAAAAAAAATAACCGAAAATGAACGTAATCGTTAAATAATACGATCATTGACCCTTTAAACTGCGGGTGGCTTGTTTGGACATCCGCTGACTTTGTAACCAGTTCTGAGAGTGTTATTTCGCTACGTTGCAGCGCATTGCACGCGTGGACCACAATGGAGGCCTTCCGAGAGCGTGTTCTTGACAATGCTTTGTCCACGCAAGAATCAAATGTCGCATCTTCCTTTAGGCACGAACTGGGGAGGTACAACGTTGGAAATCATTTCGCTCGGTTCTATTTACTACTCGTGACGGGCAGATCACGGTGGTAACGCAGGGTTTAACATTAGGACCGGGCCTCTAACAAAGCCTGGAAAGGAAAATAATTGGAATAGTGTCTCTGTGTCATTCATCTATGTTTGCATTTCATTCTCGCTCCCGAGATGAACGCATAGCAAGGTTGCCTTCTCAAATGGCCGCCTGCCCAATACTGCGATGCACATAAAACTACAGAGCTCTACTAACAGACATCAATAAAGTATACTCTAAATGTCGCGCTGCCATATCGTGGAAGTTGTCCGCGTACTGCTGATGTTTTGTTCGTTCGTACTCTCTTTCTCCTTTTCTTTCGTAATGGCCTCTCATTCTTCATTTAGCGACAACTTCTGAGCGCACTTCACAGGTTTCACCGCATCTGTAGAAATCATCATCATCATCGCGTTTTTTTTTTTTTTTTGCACACGTTACCGCCAAAAAAGCTTAATTTTTCCCCGCACTGAGATCGATCCTGAGTTCGCGACGTGACAGCCATCGTGCCGGTGACAGCCATCGTGCCATCACCACTTTCGCGTCGTCGTCGTAATCATCATCTTGCCCCGTCGTCATCAAAGAAGTTACCGCTGTATTGTCTTGCAATATTTGCTTTGTTTCGAGGGAAGATACAACATTTCTCCGCTTTTCTCTGTCTATTTTGCTTGTCTCTTCGTTCTTGTTTTTTTCTACCGGTTTTCACTTCGGTCCCCTTTCGTCGTTTGTTTAACGCAATTTAAACGATGAACACAAAGTATAATGGTAAAAGTTGTTGCTTGGGTAGTACACGATGCCTTTGCGGCTTCACAACTGAAAAGGAAAAGCACAGCGGCAGAGTTCGGCGAAACGAAAGCCTACGTTAGACACACGGTGTTTCACGAAACTTGAATAAAAAATTTTAAACGGGTCATTAACCGCAGCTAAATGAAACCAATCGACATATGGTTCGCCGTCATGTGACGTTCCTTATAGCATTGCTTATGTTCTTCTTCATTAGCTAAGTAACTAAGATCAATTACGCAATAATTTTAATATTTGCTTTAGGGCCAAGTGCGTTTCGCTGTGTTGTAGAGGGGATTCGGAAACGACCGATACACATCTTTGTGGCAACGTACATGCAGCTTGCGTTTTTTTTTTAGCAGTTTAAAGAAAGTGCGCGAAATCTGAAAGCACGTCACAGCGTTCCCTGGGCGCGTACCGTGGCGAAGTGAGAAGCCGCGGCTCTCGGCGTCGGCTTCACAGTGAGTCAGCATATTTGACGGTGGCCCACGGAAAGCAAGCGCCGTCGTTTCTGATGAAGCGATAGGCTCGAAGCACTGTAATAAAGAAAATTTTAAACAGAAAAAAAAACTTCAACACTACAGAAAGAATGACGTACTGCAGTTAGACTGCAATGTGTCAGAAGATGATAAAAATTTCGCAAGTATGATTAATAAACAGGAGTTTAT
The DNA here is from genome assembly GCF_050947875.1 of Dermacentor variabilis. Lineage (NCBI taxonomy): Eukaryota > Metazoa > Arthropoda > Arachnida > Ixodida > Ixodidae > Dermacentor > Dermacentor variabilis. Next base: position 86,707,702 of record NC_134576.1, read on the forward strand.
AGCTTGAAAAAAGCGCTTCAGACCGTTTACAAATGTTTTATGAACAGTAACACGGGCGATGACAGCCGGAAGCTTAATCCATTAACGGATAGCAAGAAGTAGCGGTGAGTTGAAAAAAAAGACTGATTAGTTCGGTTGAAGACATGCTCCACTTTAAGCTTATGATGAAATGGTGATGAACACACGATGGGCTGTTCTGATATGAAGCGCAGCGCGTGATCACTGATTGTGGTGTAGCATGCGAAAAATTACGGAAGCGTGAATGGCCTGCGTTTCGCCAGAATAACTAAACTAATTGGCGATTTTATTTCTGTTATGCTTGATGTCCGCAGGCACTTTTTTATTATTGGAGCAGCTTTATTCTGCAGAGACTGCAATTTCTGTATGAGGTAGGCCTGATGCAGGTTCCTAATTATGCAAGCGTGTTCGATTTTAAAGCGTACCAAAGTGGTGTAAGCAAGAAGTTTAGCGGTGAAGTTCGCTAAATGCAAGTTGCGCCGAACGAAGCCAAGTGTTTCAGATACATTCTTAATTATGACGTCTATAAGAGTTTTCCGTGACAAATCTGATGACAAGACCCAAACACTTAATAGAGTATGCTGAGATTGTAGGCATATTGTTTAATGCGTAGTTGCACAACATGTAGGTAACTTTTACCGTGACTGTAATGGCTTTGGTTTCATCAACGTTAATTTCCATTTCCCACTCATTACACTATTTACTGAGATTGTCTAAATCCGATTGTGAGTAGCAAGTACGCATTGAGTTTGCAATTTCTATATAAGTCACGCGATCATCAGCAAATGACCTGTCTGTGGAACACAGACCCCTACTGATACCGCTAATACAAGCTAAAAACAAAATGGACCCGAGCCCGGAACCCTGTGATACACTATATTGAACGTGGATTAATGGAGACAAATATTAATTCAAAGAAACTGAATGGTAGCGGCTAGTTAAGGAATTTTTAATCCACGTAATAATTCTCGTAGTAATGTTGAGACCTGATAGTTTGTGAATTACGCGCATGTGTGGAACGTTGTAAAACGCCTTCGCAAAGTCCACAAATATCGCACCAACTTTCTGCGAAGAATGAATAAAGTGAATAGAGTAAGTCAGTAATTAATTCAAATTGTCGCGTTTCACAGAATGGACCATGTAGAAACCTACGCTGACTGACAAAAAAGTATTGTTTTGTTAGAAACTTCATAGTAGACGATGGAATTATGTGTTCCAGAAATCTCCAGCACGTGCTTGTTAATGAAATTGGTCTGTAGTTTGAGGCCTTAGATGAGTCAACAGATATTATGACAGAAAATTCCATACACGCTCTTGGATCACGCCGAAAGCAGCTAAGGCTTGAATTCCTTTCCCTTCCTCTCAATAACAGGCTTGAAGTGGAAGCATCGACTTATATAACGCCTGCAATAACACGGCACAGAAGACAGCATCATCTGGACTCACTAACACCATATTATGCTCGAACTGACACGTTTAAGTTTTCTTTTTTTCCCAGAACGATATCAGACTGGAACGTCAGTTTACAGACACAGTGTGACGAAAAATTGCATAAATTTGTACTTGCTTGTTCCTAATTTGTTCTCCTTTGTTTGCATTCATTCCATTGCCCCTCATTTGGACCGAAAGATCTGCAGCATGTACTAAATAAAAAAAAAGTGAATGATACGAGCTACTTCCCAATTGCTTGGAACACATTCCGTGCCAATAGATTGTTGAACTAGGGCGGCTCAAACGTGGCATATTGCAGGTTTTGCTAGTTTGAGCATTTGGGGCGTAAGCCATCAGGAGTAGTGTAGAGTTAGTGGAAGAGGGTCAACAGAGGATTGTTTTCCTTCAGCAGTAATTATTACGCTGTGCATGGTCGAATTTAAGATCGGAAATTGAAGGTTACTGGGTAGTGGACTCCCAATCGTGAAAAAAAGCGAGAAAAAACTCATTAAGCTCGAAAGCCACCCGTCCAGGAGAAATATCGCTGTCCCTGAATAACGATACCGTTGAATTTGACGCGCAGTTATGGTTAAGAACTTTCCATTTTTTTATCGTTTCGGAGCATGTTTGCAATGTCATTAAAAATGTGTCCTTGGCTGCTGTTATTTCGATTTTGCACAAGTGCGCATGTTCACGATAGCGTCTTCAATCTTCCTCAGAGGTTGATAACTTCGCTTTTGACGCTAAACGTTTCTTTTAGTGAATGCAACGTTTTACGTGCGTCGTAAACCATGTGCTTGGCGTCGAGGCCGTTATTTTTACTTTAGGTATGTACTTCAAAGAAAATGAACTTGTCAGGAATGGAAGCCCAGTTCATGCTTGCTTCGGGAAGATAGGAGCACTGCACAAACTCCGGAGAAAAGTTTCAAAGATCACCAATCGGCATTCGCTCGAGCGTAATCAAGAACTTTCTTTGTATTTTCTCGCTTTTTATGCTGGCACACGAATATCGTAATAATATTGTGACTGCTCATGCCATCCGGGACAGTTACTGAGGCACTTTTCGGCTCGGCGGTTAATACAAAATGTGAAGTGTCGTAAAATTAGCTGCTTTTTTTAGTAATTGCTTAGTTACTTTCCAGGGGCAGTAATCGGTCACTGTTCTCAATTACAATTTTCAATGAAGTAACTTCAATTGTAATTGGTTACTTTTGCTTTTTTTTCTCAATCGCGCACGAGTCCGCCCTGAGGTAATTTCTTGCAGAAAACTTCAATAATCAGCCTCAACTAAGACGCATTCTGGAGGCCATCGACTGGTTTCCACCGCCTTTGTACAGCTTTCACAACGCTGCACGCCTGTCCCGCAGGGTAAACCACGCAAGTGCGCGCTCGGCTCCGCGCAAAGAAATGGCAACGCGCTCCGTCCGACATCGGCTCAGCTCTCCGCCTGTAAGCTTTCTTCTCCCACGTGGAGTGGGTTTGCGTGATCCGTTTGGCAAAAGAGCGACTGTACCGGGGTCTCGCATTTGCTTAGGCGGTAAAGGCAGCGGGCGAGGGCGTCACAGATGCGGCTTAAGCCGGTGAGCCAGTCGGCATCGCCGGCACATATTTCGGGACTCTCCCCGAGCAGCGGCTGCTATCGTGCAGCTGCTGCGGGTTTTAATTCAGTAAAGCCCGGCTGGAACGCGCCGAGAGCGCAGTCGAGCTCATTCGAGAGCCCGACGCACGAGCCCAGCGCCGAGGGCCGCGGGGACGCTGCTTGCTGGAGAAGGACAAAGGGTTTGCGCCTCGGTCGGGCCGACTTGCGGCTTGGCTAGAGAAACAGAACCCGGCTTCTGGTCCGGAAGGCTTGAAGGTCGAAGCTTGTTCATTTGAGTATAGCTTAGATGAGGGGGACCAGGAATAGAAAGAGCAATTTGATCAGTCCATCGGCCCCTATTACGTAGGAAGCAGACGGCAGCACATTCGAGTTAAAACGTAAAATTATCAGAAAGAAAAAAAGTTGCCTAATCACATTCGGCCTCACAAATCAAACAGAAACCAAAAAAGAAAGCAATGTACATGTCATGTTTAGTTGTGCGTGCCAGAATAACACTGACGGGCTGAAGTGCATGTTTCGTTGTGGTTGACGAAGGAAAGCACGACAAGGGAAGAGCAAAATAATTTAACAAGCACGCAGTTGAACTATAGAATATAAATTTGGGCGAATTGGTGGCGATTAGTGTTTCGGAAACTAACAGCGCGAAACAGACAAGGACGAAGGAAAAGAACACGACAGGGGGCGCTGACTCACAGCTGCAGTTGTCACACACGATTAACAGTTTATAAGCACACATGGGCAAAGTGTAGAAGAGTGGGGGGGCTCGGAATAGACGATTCGAGATAAGAAGGAAATGACAACTAATTTCATATAAACTTCCTATATCAAATTTGTCTGCTTCATAGATACTATATAACAGGGACAGTTTACAAGACTACGGTATGTCTTTTTTGTTGTTGTTGTTGTTGTTGTTGTTGAAGATTCCCAAAATCTCAACCTTTCTGGTTCTGTTTTTTTATGCATTATTTAGGCACCACTTCGAAAAAAATTATGAAGGAGAGGGTACTAGCACGTATTTATTTAAAACTTGCCTTGAGCACGCGCTTTTAGTGCGTAAGTAAGCGCTTTATTAATGGTGGTTTAACTTTAACCGCAGCACTAGGAAAGCAGCAGCACCAAAGTTCGAACAGCCGAGACTGACACACAAGGCATAGTTTTTTTTTATTAGTACAGTAAGTCTTTCAGCGACACTGCTGCTGCAGATTTCGTCTGCTTCACGAACTTGTCAGCATCATCTTTCTCGAAGCAAGCACCCCTCTTGCACCCTTTCGGAAATTTACAGCGGGAGGTTCGAAGACGAACAAGCGACACCTTTACGCAAACAGCATTTTTAGTAGAACTTGACGCATTATTCGTCAAATCTTAAACCGATCCTGAATGCGCCAAGTTTACGAAGAATGCGGGCGGGTTGCCTGGTAAGCTATTATTATTCATTCGTTGCGTTGTGAAGGAAACAACACTCACATTCACCTAGCTGCCGCCGCAAGCATGTGTTTTAATAATTTTCCCGTAGGCACGGACATCAAATTGATTTTAATATGGCAATCATTCAACGCTGCATTTTTAAACGTTGTCTAGTACATATTTGTAAAATATCACGTGATGGCAGCTTATTTCCCACTGCGCTTCTTTTTAATGTACTATCGTTAGAAGATAGCGGTGCCTAAAAATGGCACTCCCCACTTTTTTCAGATAAACGTGATGCATAATAAAGGAAGATGCCTGAAGATACACAGGACAACACCACAGAGAAAGAAATTGAAGCCGCAACAAACCCTTGAGGCAAAGAACCTCCTCCAACGTAGGCCCACTTTGATCCTTGTTGGATTCTCGTGGTCGCTTGACTTTCCGTGTTGCTATTTTCACCTATACTCTTGACAGAAGGGGTGACTGACTGACTGAAAGGGTGACGGAATAACTACCGGCAGAGTGGCTGAGGGCTAAAATATTCCCAGGTCAATCTCTCCTGAATGTCTTTAGCCGTCCAGTTTGAGGCTTTCGGGAAAATAAACATGCTCCGCGTGGTCTCATGCCATATGCACTCTATACAACGCCGATGGCTGTCGTAGGCACCTTCCAGCTGTATCTGCGTTGGCGGCGGCGCAGCCTTAGTAATGTCCCGGAAACTGAGGGATGTTTTTCTCTATTGAGACTACAATAAAGCATAATCCTTAATTTTTAATTTCTCTTGGCAAGCACAGGCAAAAAAAGATGGATCCGTAGTAGAGAAAATTAACTGTCATTGCAGGCATTTGTCCGCGCTTTTACGTATCCTGGAGAGAAAAAATTTTCCATCAAAATTCTCGTTTTGATTGATTGATTGATTGATTGATTGATTGATTGATTCATTCATTCATTCATTCATTCATTCATTCATTCATTCATTCATTCATTCATTCATTCATTATAAACGTAATAACGTCTACCACTTGCGGAAGAGAGGACTGAGACACAAACCTGACAGACGTGGCAACTTAAAAAAAACTACAAAACGCAGACTGAATTATTCGACTTGATGAGGTTTACTGCAATACGTAAAAATGGACTGGAGTGCCCACGGCAAGCATTACCGAATACTGATTGGAAGCTTGCCACTGTCTTCGAAAATAGAAGTGTACAATCGCTGCATTCTACCGGTGCTACAATATGGGGTAGAAACTTGGTCACTAGCAGAAGCTCCATAACAAGTTAAGGACCACGCAGGAGCGATGGAAAAAAAATGTTATGCGTAACGTTAAGGTACAGGATAACAGAGGCGTGGATCAGAAAGCAAATGGGGATGGCCGATATTCTAGTTGACGTTAATAGAAGAAAGAAATGACGCTGGGAAGGTCATGTAATGCGTAGGGGAGATAACCGGTGAACCATTATAGTTACAGCATGGCTGGCAAGGAAAGTGCAGTCAAGGACGGCAGGAGATTATGTGGGACAATGAAATGAGGAAATTTGAAGGCGCAAGCTGCAATCAGCTAGCGCAAGACAGTAAAATTACAGATCGCTGAGAGAGACCTTCGTCCTGGGCAGTGAACATAAATATCGGCGGCTGCCGCTAATGATAATGATGAAGAAGATGATGATGGTATTTGGAAGGCTCCAGGCATCTGTGCAACTTTGGCCAAACTGATACATGTGTCAACAATAGCACATAAAAGAATCAGCTCAGGTACATGGTACATAGTGACAGGCTTGAAATCCCCGGTAATAGCTGGCAAGCTACGATACATCGGGGGAACTCCTTCAAAAAGCGTCACGCGTCTATGTCCTCTGAAGAGAGTGAACATTATCAGACGCTTTGCCGAGAAAGCATGTAAGGAACACTTCTTTTTTTTTTTTTTTTTTTGAAGACCAAAGTTATGCTACATATCGTATTCACCGCAAATAAAGACATAAGACATAAACAACACGGGCAGTAACTTACAACTGGTTCAACTGATTTAACTTTCTACTGGTTTAAACCAGTTCAATGTTACCGCCCGTGTTGTTTGTGTGTTCTCTTCCGCTGTACCCGCCTTTATTTGCGGTCAATATGATATGCAGTATACACCACAACTAGGCAAAACTGAAGTTCTTCCAAAGTTATGCAAAGGCGCGCAAGAAGCAAGGGAACACGAAAGAGTTATCTCATAACGAAGCTTGTTAACGCCTGTTAGCGGGTTCTCGCTCAGCTTGTTGGCAAGGCAGCTTTGATACCCACAATGCACGTGTTTAGTTATTTCTACGCATAACTAAAACTGAAAATACTTGGCACGACGTCTGACGTTATCTAGCACTTGGCAGACTTCAACCCGCTACTTGTTCACTGCATATCGTTGGTGTCGACTATAGATATAGCTGTCAACATCTCTGTGGAGTCTCCTTCTCTGTTTAGATTGCTCACGTCACGCTCGTTCAAGAATTTGAGCGAGATGTTTTGCACCGGCGCAGCCGTCAATATAAGGCCATTTCTGAGTTCCAGCTATAAATATTGCTCGCGCGTGATGAAACAAAAAAAAGAGAGGAAGAAAGAAAACGTGTAGAGAGGCCGTCAAATCCCCGTAATCAGCGTTCCAGTCTTGTCCACCGTGCGAGACCATGTAACCTGCTCTCTGAAGCGTCATTATGGCACCTGTATCGAAAAGGACGTCGAAAGGGTCGTTCCCAGCGTCGCTACAGTATGCGCTTCAATGGAACTCATCTGGACGTACTTTTTTTTTTCTTGCTCCAGTCTAACCCGCGCTTTCCGGGAGGTCCTCAGCTCCAGTCGTCTCAGAGCAAGGACAAACCAAATTGCGAGAAACATAGGGGGAGGCGGGGCTGGAAAAACAAGATAAAATATATAATAGTAAACAGAGTGGGTTGTGTTTGGGGTGTGAAGTGGGGCTAAAAGAAGGACTCCAAGAAAGAAAGGAAGAAAAAAAAACGTATGAGGGTGAACGAAGGAAGACACGGCGCCGAGCAGTCGCACAGAATAGAGAGAGCGAGAGAGAGAGCGGTAAAAGAAAGGTGTGAACCTCCCTCTCCGCTGCGACGCTGCGATGATGAGTCCGGGAAGATGCGCCGTTCTCGGGAACGGCTGCGGCGGCGACGGCGTTAGAACGACGCACGACGCCGTGCGAAGGGGGGGTGGGGGGGAGGGAGCTCCTTCAAGGACTGAAACGAAAAACAAGTATAACAAAAGAGAACGTTCGTCTCTTTCTTTTTCTTGCTCGCACTCGCTCCCTTTTTCCCTTTGCTGCGCGCAGCTCCGAAGCGAAGGAGGAAGGTGGTAGCGGCACGGCAGTAGTTGTCGTAGTAGCAGCGGCAGGCAGGCAGCCGAATAGAAAGCGCTCTCCGACTGTGCGCCTGAACCCTGCCAGTGAAGTGGAATGAAGAAGACGAAGAAGAAGAAGCGGGAGAGCCCGGTGCCCACGGCGGCCCCCGACGCACTCACGCACGCCGCATACACGCTTGTCGGCGGTGAAAAAAAGTTGACACCCAGCAGCGATTTACGGTCCGTGGCAGCTGCCGGAGGCCCGAGAAGGCCGAACGCCGCCGCCAAAGCGGGCGCGAGCTCTGCCGGGTTCCGACCGGGGGGTCGCAGCGCTATAGTTTTGCCGCTGGGCTGGCAGGCAAGCGAAACGCGTGCTTGTGTGCGTGTGCCCGTGCGCGTGTTCGCGCGGTTGCTCCGGCTGCTGTGGACTTGGTCGTGGCCTGGCGCGCGAGACACCCGTCGCTGGCCGATGGCTCGGACTCGGCGACCCGTGGTCACGGCGACCAAGAAGCGGGACGGTACTCCGTGACGTATGCGCTCTCAAAGGCAGATAAAAAAAAAGTAGACTCTCGTCGACGATACCGAGAAACAGCGAACACTGGGAACTGTCTCGTCTGTACTGGACTGTCTGGGCAACTGCACGCCCAGACACTTTGACCGAGGTGGCAGTGATCTTGGATTTTTTTTTAGAGCGCGGTTGTTTTCTCGTGTTACACGTACTACAGTGGAAGGCGAAAGAGGACGTTTAAAGAAGAACAAAAAATACAGAAACAAGCGAAGAGCGCGCTTCTTCTGCACTTCGGCCAGGTCTACAGAACGTCGATGACGTCAGAAAAGGCGGGAAGCTGGAGATGACCGGAGAAATGGGTGCAGTGCCGCAGCTTGCGTGAGTTATGGCAAGTGTTCCATGTACTTCACTGCTCCACGTTACCGCGAGTGCGACCAAATGCGATGGTAAGCTACACAACTATAGTCATTTTATTATCAACAAAGGCTTAGAGGATGAAAATGATGCGCTGTGTACGCTGGCCGCAGAAACACGTCGCTCCGCTCGTTTGTTCGCAAATAGGTTCAGAACGTCAACGCCGTTCTTGTAATAGGTACGTAGCATATTGCGATATAAAACTATAAAACCTGATTTTACCTTGAATTCGGTCGCACGTATCTATTTATTTTTCTGTCTTACGCGACTTGCTATTTTTGGTCGCGGATGCAAGCAGTGAGAGAAGTCTCGCTAACCTTGGTAACGTTTCCTGCTACCTACGGAACGAAGTATTGCACTTTGAGACGCCGTGTTAAGCTGCGGTTATTTCGGGACACCACACTGCCTTCGGCATCGTCCTGTGTTTTCGGTTAGGTTTACAAACGTGGGTGATGTACGCCTACACTGCCACCGCTGTAATATAACTGGCCATATTTCAAACAACTGTTATTCTCTTTTGCCCCAAGGAAGCGAGGCGAGCTAGGACCGCGATTCAAGAAGCACTGGGATTTAAAAACCCCGCCATAAGGCTAATATGAGAAGGGAATGAGCAAGTGAACATTCGAACTTTGTTGGAGAAGGATAATGTAATAGATCTTTCTGGTCGTGAGGGAAATGTAGTCACATAAGTTTGCCTGTGAGGCACGGTCGCAGTTGCCATCGCCTCTATACCCCAACATAAAATGATATCTAGCTAAACATAGACGATATCTATCAATGTGATCGAAGGAACGTAAGATTTCTTTTTCATAAACGTCTTGCTCCTTATCACATTCTCAGTCTCCAGTAGCCCGCAATCATTTTGATGCCGTCCGTTTGCTTTCCTCGCGAAGAAAGTTAGGCGCAATTTGTCATTTCGAGATTTGACACAATTCAACGCGGCCAATATAACAGAATCACGGCCGACAAGCCTTGGCAGACCCCGCCTTTTGAATCATAAAAACCACTTCAGCACCTTTAATGTAGCTTAAAGGAGATGAAACAAAACAGAAAGTAAAACTGCACTGCTTAGGTGTTTATTACTTCGGCCCTAATAGAATCGTAGTTGAATGGAGCCGCTTGTATTGTCGAAACGTTTGGCAACGCTGTTCCTACGCTTTAGCCTAGCGAGGAGGGCCCATTTCGCCACAAATCATCCAACCACCCTTCTCTGCGGGGACAACGCTTTTATTTCCCGATTCTCAAGAAAGCAGCTCTTGTCGGCGTGATTGCGAAAAGGAGGGGACGTCGCAACAGCTGCAAATAGTATTGTTAACGCGTTCCTTTCTTTCTTCCTTATTTTTTTTGTTTGTCATTGTAATTGATCGCGCGTCTTTTCAGATCCACTTCAGCGCGATTTCGTGCATTCGGAGTCAAGATCAGAATGATTTATTTGCTCGAGAGAGAGAAAAAAAAGGGAAAGCACTAGATAAACGGCACGCTATGTTTGCGAATGTTGAAGGGGCTCGAAGTTTATGAAAGCAAAGCAATGCATGCTTCTTAAACCGATATCTGTGGCCAACGCACACATGCGTGTTTAAACCAACGCGTCTTTTAATAATGTGCACAGTGAAAATTTTCTGTCGGTTGAGTATTAAAGTAACCCGAGTGGGACGAACCGCCGACATACGAAACGATAACTTTAATGCATTGATAAGCATAATGTATTTTTAAAAAGATATTTCTAATTTCCACCATGGTAGCTTTCGCTGTCTACAATAATTATGCGGTGCTTAATAATTCCGCTCATAATTTTAGACAGCAGTCGAATTGTAAATTTGCCGTGAGGCCTGCGGCAATATATATATATATATATATATATATATATATATATATGTATATACAGCACCTATTAACCCCCAGAGAGGGAGAGAGAGAGAGAGAGCAAATGAAAAATGAAAGGTAGGGAGGTTAACCCGGACTGAGCCTGGTTGGCTACCCTACACTGGAGAAAGAGAACAGGGACGGAAATCTTAAAAGAAGAGAAAGTCCACTGGGTATATCACTCGGTCACTCAGTCAGGATCACAGACGCCGACTCAATCCGGTGGCTTTCAAAAAGCGCAGTATAACTTTCTACGGCACGTTTCTAAGGCAGCACCGCATTCACTAGAGGCGCTTTTGTCTCGCTTTGAACCGTCGAACTCATGGCTGAGTGATAGCGTCTCCGTCTCACACTCCGGAGACCCTGGTTCGATTCCCACCCAGCCCATCTTGCAAGTTGTTTTTATTTATGAATTGCCTTCCGGGATTTTTCGCTCATGGCCAACGCCACTGACGCCGACACCAACAACACCAGCTTTTCTGCGACACGAGCTCCTTAAAGCTGTCGCGTTAATATAGCAGCAGCGCTGTTGTGGCCTTTTGTAGCTGCCATATGTGCGGCCATGGTACCAAGATCTTATTCAAGGTGAACGGTTTTCTGTCTAACTGATTGAGAGCTGTGCAGAGGTCATGTCGTAAATTCATTCAAATGTGTAGGGGGTGCGCAAGCTTTCATAAGAGAAGATTGAACATCCAGTACAACGTGAGTATGCGGAAGCTACAAAGATGAGGAAGAAAAGATTGTTTTCGAGACTTGCACGGCAACTTCAGAAAACCGTTTCAGCATGGGGGTCAGATCCAGTGGCTAGCTCAGGTCTTCTCAGTTAGTATCAAAATACGTGTGCCTTTTTAATCAACGGTATTTTCTGAATCTCTCGCGTCATTCTTGCATAAAATATTCTTCGACTGGTAGCAGACCTTCGTGCTTGATAGATGAACGAGAACTTTCTTTAGGCCGGGGCTGGGTATGACTCCAGGTTAGGATTCTACTGTTTGTCATCTGCACTGTGTTGTGCAGAGCATCGAAAAGAATGGAAGACACGAAGATGCAACGAAGATGAGTTGCAACGAAGGCATTGGACAACCTTAAGTTCGTTCGTTCGTTCGTTCGTCCGTCCGTTCGTTCGTTCGTTCGTTCGTTTGTTCGTTCGTCCGTCCGTTTTTCGTTCGTTCGTTCGTTCGTCCGTCCGTCCGTCCGTCCGTCCGTCCGTCCGTTTTTCGTTCGTTCGTTCGTCCGTCCGTTCGTTCGTTCGTTCGTTCGTTCGTTCGTTCGTTCGTTCGTTCGTTCGTTCGTTCGTCCGTCCGTCCGTCCGTCCGTCCGTCCGTCCGTCCGTTCGTTCGTTCGTTCGTTCGTTCGTTCGTTCGTTCGTTCGTTCGTTCGTTCGTCCGTCCGTCCGTCCGTCCGTCCGTCCGTCCGTTCGTTCGTTCGTTCGTTCGTTCGTTCGTTCGTTCGTTCGTTCGTTCATCCGTCCGTCCGTCCGTTCGTTCGTTCGTTCGTTCGTCCGTTCGTTCGTTCGTTCGTTCGTTCGTCCGTCCGTCCGTCCGTCCGTCCGTCCGTCCGTCCGTCCGTCCGTCCGTCCGTTCGTTCGTTCGTTCGTTCGTCCGTCCGTCCGTCCGTCCGTCCGTTCGTTCGTTCGTTCGTTCGTTCGTTCGTTCGTCCGTCCGTTCGTCCGTCCGTCCGTCCGTCCGTCCGTCCGTCCGTCCGTTCGTTCGTTCGTTCGTTCGTTCGTTCGTCCGTCCGTCCGTCCGTCCGTCCGTCCGTTCGTTCGTTCGTTCGTTCGTCCGTCCGTCCGTCCGTCCGTCCGTCCGTCCGTCCGTCCGTTCGTTCGTTCGTTCGTTCGTTTTTCGTTCGTTCGTTCGTTCGTCCGTCCGTCCGTCCGTCCGTCCGTCCGTCCGTCCGTTCGTTCGTTCGTTCGTTTTTCGTTCGTTCGTTCGTTCGTTCGTTCGTTCGTTCGTTCGTTCGTCCGTCCGTCCGTCCGTTCGTTCGTTCGTTCGTTCGTTCGTTCGTTCGTTCGTTCGTTCGTTCGTTCGTTCGTTCATCCGTTCGTTCGTTCGTTCGTTCGTTCGTCCGTCCGTCCGTCCGCCCGTTCGTTCGTTCGTTCGTCCGTCCGTCCGTCCGTCCGTCCGTCTGTCCGTCTGTTCGTCTGTTCGTCCGTTCGTTCGTCCGTTCGTTCGTCCGTCCGTCCGTCCGTCCGTTCGTTCGTTCGTTCGTTCGTTCGTTCGTTCGTTCGTTCGTTCGTTCGTCCGTTCGTTCGTCCGTCCGTCCGTCCGTCCGTCCGTCCGTCCGTCCATCCGTCCGTTCGTTCGTTCGTTCGTTCGTTCGTTCGTTCGTTCGTTCGTTCATCCGTCCGTCCGTTCGTTCGTTCGTTCGTCCGTCCGTCCGTCCGTCCGTCCGTCCGTCCGTCCGTCCGTCCGTCCGTCCGTTCGTTCGTTCGTTCGTTTTTCGTTCGTTCGTTCGTCCGTCCGTCCGTCCGTTCGTTCGTTCGTTCGTTCGTTCGTTCGTTCGTTCGTTCGTTCGTTCGTTCGTTCGTTCGTTCGTTCGTTCGTTCGTTCGTTCGTTCGTTCGTTCGTTCGTTCGTTTACTTGCCTGCTCGCTTCCTTCCTTGCTTGCTCGATCGATTGATCGACCATTTATTTTGGCTAGTCGCTTACGTTGACAATCATCTTCGATGGTTTCATCGCCATTTTTTTTTCCTTGCGATGAGAACTCGAAGTCGTAGGGAGCGCTTGTGCGAACGTCGCTACAAGACACTCCCACCGGTATTGCATATAGGGAAGGAAAATGAGGCACGGCCAAGCTGCAGCCGAGGCCTGCTGGACAGTTGCTTCGGGGCCGCGACTTCTTACCCTGGCGTCCAACGTGGGGCTCCTCTACGAGCTCTGTCGCGGACTCACACGTGCGGGGAGCCGCGGAGGCTGGCGCCCAGAACGTCTGTAGGCGGCGGGTCAACGAAAACATGAACATTGTGCGTTGCGAGCGAGCGAACGAGCGAGCCTGTCCTGCTACCAACAACATAAGCTACCACGTTTGAGAGTTCATGGGCGTCATTAACACGAGCGAAGAGCTCAGGCAGGGGAAGTAAAAGGAAGCAGTATCTATCGGCAGAAAGTGCGTCGATGCTGACATCCCCATTGGTTTCGTGCTGGTCCACAAGTGACTATCCTACTGACACTGCGCTAAGCCAAGGCGGCATCTTCACCGAGACTTCGCTCGTCCTGTCTAATACTTCCAAATTTTTTTTACACTGTCCCCAGGCATTCACGTAGACGGCAATTGGCCTCACTGAGGCCCACGGCCGTGGCGTGTGGTAAGGTCTGCCTGGGAGAGCTGCGCTGCCTGAAAGAGAAATCGGCACAGTAGAGATGCCGTTGCTCTCTCGTCTGCCTAGTGCCTCTCTCCGACAGGGTCAGTTGTCCACCTGGCTCAGGAAGTCACAGCCCTGAAGCAACAAAATGTTCACTGAAACGTAAGCCGGGCGGCTTCGAGATGGCGGCCTCTTGTCTAGACTCATTTATTTCTCAGATAGGTTATCAAGTGATTCCTATTCTTGAGGGGTGAAAGGAAACATTTGCTGCATACGACACCATTAATGCTACGAAATACTCTATCTACATTTGTGGTAGAGTGTATTGAGGTGTCATACGGTGTTTGCTGGTATAATAGTGAAGTAACGGCTTAATCCATTCGATTACAAAAAAGCTCCTGTGCAAAAAAAATAAGAATAATAATACAGCAGACTTGCGTGACCTTGCACGATCACAACCCGATTTCCAGCGAAACTCTTTCTTTCGTGCAGTCACAGTACGAGGTCCGTTGCCTGTATTTTATTAATAGTATAGTTGAAAGCGTTGCCCCTGCCTTACTGTGCCGTTTGAAACCTGGCCCGCACATAACGACTTCCAGCAGTCGCTCAGGAATTCTTACAAAGGCAGTAATTCATCCACACGTAATTTACTTCGCCAGAATATTGGCTATAGGGTCCCCGCCTCCCGCCCCCAATGTTTGCTAAATTTGATCTTGGTTGCGTTCACAGTTCTCACAGAGCGCGGACATAAATTCTGCGTTGTTCGTAACACACACATACATCGCTTGCATAATTAGTCCGCACACTTTGAACTTTGCCTACACATAAGTCACAACGGGCCCCTTACTTCGTCAAATGTTAACTAGTTTGACTCTATATTTCACCGAGGACACCGGAGAAACCGAGTACAATCTTCGTGACATGCACGGAAATACAAAACAAAAAGGACAGTTGAAAAATTATTCAGGACGCTCCTAATTAAGCCAAGAACGCGAAAATTTCAGGACACACCGCAATTCAAATGTTCCGTATAGGTACAAAACGTCACCATCGTGTAACGTAGATTTCTCTCAGGACATTGGCAAACGTAGCTGAGAACAGCAGCGTGGGACTTTGAAGCACTTCCTAAAAGATGTTTTTTTTTGCAAAGGCTACATTTTATCCTAATGTGCCTAGCGTGACACACATTTCTAATAGCTATCCCTCCGCGTTCACAGAACTTAATCTTGGTGGCACTCGCAGTTATACCAGGGCAGCTGGCTAAATTTTTCGTTCCATGCGAAACACGCTCATAACGCTTCGAAGCACTTACATACGTAATTTATTGCAGAGACCGTAATTATTCCCCACGCTTCGAACTTTGCGTACCCATTACCCATACCCTGCCCCTTAATTCAGCCATATATGAAAAGATGGCTTGCATATGTAGTTCACTGAGGACGCCCAAGAAACCAAGCTATATCCTCGTACCACGCATAGAAATGCCGAAAAGAAATGAGGGTTCACTAATTCCCAACGCTTCAATATGAGCCAGAAGCGCGACATTTTCGCCACACGGGACGCTTGACATTCTCTCTATATTCACTGAATCTGAAATCTGCATGTTGTGCAGTTTTTTAAGAACATGAGAAACATCGCGGGTAACGGCATCGTGACGGTCCGAAACGCTTGAATAATCAACTTTCTACAAGGGCTACAAGAAATCCTACACAGATGAAACATTCACCGTTCGTCACTCCACCACACGCTTCCTGCTTCCTATTAATCGCTTCCTACTGGAAGGACATATGAACACCGTATCTTGCAAAGTTAACCGAGAAAACCGGGGAGGAGCAACTCCATGCAGTGTACAACTCGTTGGCATTTGGCTAAAGGCGAGTATTCAGAAATTATATTCAGTGTTTTCAGGTTTGCTGTTATCTGCCTGTGTATCACTCAATTTCATATATAATTGCTATCTTTTACTGTTGTTTACTTTGTGTTATCCGAGATTAACAATGTGTGCTTTCTATATTATTTCTATTATAAGTGCGCATAAGCTATAAGCCTTACAAGTGCGTTGTTCATAGAATTTCAGCTCGGCATTCATCCCTAATTATCATTAAGGAAACTTATTGTGTATACCTTTAGCTCTTATACATATGTGAAGAGTGTCACCACAATGGATTCCTGTTTCTGTTTTGCCGTGTAGTGCCGATGCATTATTATACCTGCGTGTACAATATGTACGCCCACCTGCTATGGTCTCGAAAAAAGACTGGCAGTATTGAAAAGTAAATAAATAAATAAGGTACATAATTACCCTGCGCAGTTCAAGCTTTCTGTAAACGTCACCCATATAAAGTGTCCCTTTATTTGTTGAAAATTCCCCTGCCGTTCTTGATCCTCTCAGTCAGGCGGAGAAACTTTTGAAGATTGGGATATAACATCTCCGAACGGGCCAAAAACGAGGGTCTGGCAGTTATCATTGAACCCCACTCATTTACAGACACAATTCAAAATTTTAGTAGTTTTTTTTTCCGCAAAGAAACGCACGACAAGGGAGAAGGCACACAGGACACAGCGCGTGACTTTAAAATTTGCCTGCATATTGCCCCTATCGTATTCCTTTACTTTTTTCTCGAAATATAAATTTCGTGAGTTATCTGGTATTTCTTTCTTCTTTTCAGAAAACCGTGGGAACTCGCCTGTAATGTTCTCGGGTGCTTGTATAGTCGCATCAGTAGCTTCACTGTAATATTCTTCGTAAGAGGCAATTTCAGCCAATCGCACTGCAGAACGTATAATTAAAGAAAGGCGGCTGGCCAATGGTAAAAATCACTTTCGACCAAAAAACTTCTCCACCTCGGTTCTAGACTCTCAAGTAAATGCATAAGTGCTGTTAACCAGAACAAGGGGTACAATTGCATCGCAAACATCCTTCTCCCAGTACCAAATGCAGAAGTAATTATCCTATTGACCCAAAACACAAATGTTTTGAAAGCAAGAGCAAAACGAATGAACAAACCTTCAGGCGTCAAATGCCACCCGTACGGTTACACTGGAAGTTAGAACGTGGATTAGAGAAGAGTCTGATCAATTTCTTTTTTCTTTTGGGAAATGTTTTATGCCCTATTTAGAAACTCTTCGCATCTTTCAACTTGCGCAACATTCATCCCCCTTCCTCCCCCATATTCCCCAACGTAGCAAACGATATAGTCACCGTATTATCTTCAACTGGCTCACAGAGTGAGCCAGTTGACGAAGGGGACCGAGAACAAAATCCCACTCAGTTTAGGAATCAGTCGATCTGAAGCCTGTCGACCACTTACGTCGTACTCTTGATACCGAGTTGTTGGCCTTTTTTTGCTATACACTACCTTTGTGTTTTTTTTTTGTAGCTGCTGCTATATGTGTATTGATGATAGACCTCCATGAGCCTTTGGCTACTGGCGCGAAAGCTTTTTTTTGTTCCAATTCAGGTATGAATGACGAACCAATTAAGGGGAAGAAAAGGCAGGAAGGGTGTACAGCGCTATAAGCAGGTAATAGGGCCGTGAGTTCTATTTCTCAAGTTAGCTCTTCATTTCTCTCAATTTCGAGCGATCTTTTGTCGTGGTGTGGTATAGTTCGGTGCGCTGACACGTGCCCAACGTGATTCGTTAGCACTCATAACGTCGCCAGGGAAGATGTTCTATACGCTCCACTCTTTCATTCGTGCTTCCTCCCTATTCATGGAAGGGGACTCGCCGTGGTCAAAGGTTGCGGGCACGAATCGGCATCTTTCTGTCTTGTTGCCCTAGTCTCTTTTCGCCACTTCTGTACCCGCCATCGCCGCACAACTGTCACATTTTCGCAACAAACTAACGCGCTTGTGAGCCTCATAACTCCTGATGAGCTCGGGTTTGAGCTTCATGGAATGTACCTGCATTGGTTCTCTCGAACCCGATCCCTCCAGCTCAGGCTGGCAACCCTGCTGCCGGGCTATGGCTCCCTGAGCGCTAAGATAAAGGCTAAATTTAGCTCTGATTGAGTCAAGGGGGGGGGGGGGGGGGGGACAAGGGACCCATCTGTGCACGCTACACAGGTATTGCCGAGTAGTCGCTTCTTTTCTCCACACAACGTTATCAAAGAAAGGCCCGTGAGTATCATCATCATCATCATCAGCCTGGTTACGCCCACTGCAGGGCAAAGGCCTCTCCCATACTTCTCCAACTACCCCGGTCATGCACTAATTGTGGCCATGTTGTCCCTCCAAACTTCTTAATCTCATCCGCCCATCTGATTTTCTGCCGCCCTCTGCTACGCTTCCCTTCCCTTGGAATCCATTCCGTAACTCCTAATGACCATCGGTTATCTTCCCTCCTCATTACGTGTCCTGCCCATGCCCATTTATTTTTCTTGATTTCAACTAAGATATCATTAACTCGCCTTTGTTCCCTCAACCAATCAGCTCTTTTCTTATCCCTTAACGTTACACCTATCATTCTTCTTTCCATAGCTCGTTGCGTCGTCCTCAATTTAAGTAGAACCCTTTTCGTAAGCCTCCAGGTTTCTGCCCCGTACGTGAGTACTGATAAGACACAGCTGTGATAAACTTTTCTCTTAAGGGATAATGACAACCTGCTGTTCATGATCTGAGAATGCCTGCCAAACGCACCCCAGCCCATTCTAATTCTTCTGATTATTTCAGTCTCATGATCCGGATCCGCAGTCACTACGTGTCCTAAGTAGATGTATTCCCTTACCACTTCCAGTGCCTCACTACCTATCGTAAACTGCTGTTCTCTTCCGAGACTGTTAAACATTACTTTAGTTTTCTGCAGATTAATTTTTAGACCCACCCTTCGGCTTTGCCTCTCCAGGTCAGTGAGCATGCATTGCAGCTGGTCCCCTGAGTTACTAAGCAAGGCAATATCATCAGCGAATCGCAAGTTACTAAGGTATTTTCCATTAACTCTTATCCCCAATTCTTCCCAATCCAGGTCTCTGAATACCTCCTGTAAACACGCTGTGAATAGCATTGGAGAGATCGTATCTCCCTGCCTGACGCCTTTCTTTATTGGGATTTTGTTGCTTTCTTTATGGAGGACTACCGTGGCTGCGGAGCCGCTATAGATATCTTTCAGTATGTTTACATACGGCTCGTCTACACCCTGATTCCGCAATGCCTCCATGACTGCTGAGGTTTCGACAGCATCAAATGCTTTCTCGTAATCAATGAAAGCTATATATAAAGGTTGGTTATATTCCGCACATTTTTCTATCACCTGATTGATAGTGCGATAATGGTCTATTGTTGAGTAGCCTTTACGGAATCCTGCCTGGTCCTTTGGTCCGTGAGTATTACGACTGGCAAATATTTAAGCGTCATGAGTATTTCACGTCTTTTGTGACATACGTATCGTTACATGCGGTTTTAGCAAACGACTTGGCAAACTTTGATTGCCATAGCTGCGCCAGAACGAGCCAAATAAAACACCTTGAAATCTACCACATCACCGTGGGCTTCAGCGTGACATTGAAAAGAGGGTTGATTTTCAGTTTGTCTTCTACACCCGCTGAAAGGTAACTCTAGGGTGATGAAGGAAAAGGTACGGCGCCGTAGTTTCTGCAGATTTGTTACTGCGCCAAGTAGTCGCCACTGGCTTGACAACGCTTTTGTTTTTTGAAGATTTTTTTTAACCAACTAGTGTATCAGCTTAGCTTTCACGTGCCACGGTTTCGCATTTGAAGATGCGAAAGGGAAACACAGTAAAATGAAAAACCGAAAAACAGTTAAACTTAGACACTCGGAGGTGTGTTTTGTGTTATTTTGCTGTAGTATATATAGACAAGAAGTTTTCTCTTCCCCAGCTTAAACTATAACCCGAATGAGAATGTGGGACGATTTTCAGGAGCACTTGGGTACCACGATTTGCCTCGCTAACTTTCCCGTCACTGCCGCAGAAAGTTTTCTACAAGAATAGTAATGACCATCTTACCATAAAATTCATGAAAATGAGATTTCGAAGGAGAACCTTACGAGTCTAAAGCAATTTATTCTGTCCTCTTACGTGTCATTTTAATATATCTCAAGCCTTAACTATGTGACATTTGCTCACTTTGCTGCAACACGATGCTTAAGCGAGGCTGAGAGACGAAGTTCTCCGCTACAAACGCATTCGATTCCAAATATTCCTTTATCTGGAGTCTGTTGCGACCAAAGGGTGCAGTCGCTGCATACCTAGCATACCATCCCTTCAATGGAAATTTGTATGTTTCGAGTAAGTTGCAGTAATGACATACAGTTTTCTCTCCTCCTCAAATGGAAGGAATTGGAGCATAAGTCGAGAATGTAACAGCAAAGGCATTATGCTGTTACATTCCAGTTCAATTTCCAGTACATTTTTCGTTATCTGAAAGAAATTTAGTGAGTTCATAAACGTTGAACTCATTGAATTGCTTTGTCAGTCGTAACGTCAACTTCGAAGAAAAGGTTCCTTCGTTTGTAAGATCTTGCAGATGCCGGCCTTCTTGAACTGTCTTTCTAACTCTCCACTGGCTTGACGTAAACGTTAACGCGTGGTACTCTGGTTACAGTTTGCTGATAGTTTGCTCGCAAACCTAACGTATTTTCACTTACTCCTTTCTAGATGTAACCCCCGGTCCTGGGACATGGTAGGATAGGGGAGAGCTCGTCTCAGCAACGTCACGCCACAGGCTGACAAGGTAAAATTCATCTCTCACTCCTTTTTGTTGTTGTTGTTGTTGTTGTTGTTGTTCTCGCACAATAACTTTACCTTCGTTCTGGCAGCAACGTGATTGGAAAGATTATTATATTTTTTTTCTGAATTGAGGAACAAAACATTCTTATTTTATAAGAGCTTTGTACTAAACTATAACGCCATCGCGGAACACTTCGCTATACGGTAGTTCCGAGCATGGTTTGCCGGAACGAAAAGGCAAAAAAAAAAAAAAAAGAAAGCCCTAGCCATCTGCGAACTGACTACAAGAAACAAAGCGAGTCGGTGAGAATATGGTCAAACGACAAATTCCTTTCGTCAAGTCGCTCTCGAAAGAAACTTACGTTTGCCGATGACAACGTTCGAGTAGTACTAGTTCTCTCGAAGTTCAGCGCTGGTCTCCGATGCCTTGGTAACAAAACCTCCAGCCAAGGAGTGCAAATGCCACCTGCACAAATGTAACCACGGCTGGTTCTTTCTTTTGCCGAGGGATTCGCACTGGGACATCAAATTACACCATTAGCGTTTTCCAGCGAGCGCGCATTTTCTCTCGGACTGGGCGAGGCAACCCTTTCCCCCCCCGCGCGAAGTGAGCGTGAGTCCTTTTGTGCCAAATGGAATTCACAGCCGAAGAGGCAAAAATTTTAGTTCGGATTCCTCGTCTGCTAGCGAGGTGGCTGAACCGGTGAAAGTCGATCCAATGTCGCCGGCAAGCTGTGAGGTCCACGGCAGTGGCCTGCAACGTCTCTCTCTCTCTCTCTCCTTTCTTTTGCATTCGCCGTAGTGTCTCGCGGCGAGTTCGAATCTGCTAGGCTGGGTAAGAGTGTATTACCTACGGGCTGCTTTCTGTGATGCTTTTATGTCGCAAATTCCAGCACGCTCCGCGGTGCCACCGTACATCTGACTCCTCGAACACTGGTGGCGCATTTCTCAAATTCTCGCCCTGAAGCTTCTACTTGCTTTCTCTCTGCTCCTGTGCGTAGCTTGATGTAAAAAAAAAAAAAGCTTCTACTGCCACGCGTGAGGGAACTCTCGGCTGGCCGTTACCGTACTTCCCTCACAAGAATTGCATAGGACATTCAGTAGATAAGCTATAGCCTTTTTTTTCTTTCTCTCTCAATTAGTTCTACGAAAATCCGCAAGGTACTGAATGTGCCATGAAAAATGAAAATAGCTACAATAATAATAATAATATTTGGGGTTTTACGTGCCAAAACCACTTTTTGATTATGAGGCACGCCGTAGTGGAGGACTCCGGAAATTTTGACCACCTGGGGTTCTTTAACGTGCACTTAAATCTAAGCACACGGGTGTTTTCGCATTTCGCCCCCATCGAAATGCGGCCGCCGTGGCCGGGATTCGATCCCGCGACCTCGTGCTCAGCAGCCCAACACCATAGCCACTGAGCAACCACGGCGGGTTAAAATAGCTACAAGAGACTAACGTGTAGCTGCTCTGGGTGGAAGACAATATTTCGCATTCAGTCAAGTCGACAAACACGCGCACAATTTCGGCATACAGTGCGCTTGAAAGACCTCATGCTAAAAGAAAGTTTGCTGCCATTTTGGTGCATTTGCAGTGTAAACTTAATATGCATTCAACAGGATAAGTACGAGCGTGTAAGGTAATCTCCTGTCTAGTAGAAGGAGACATCTTTCATTGTGGAGGCTGCGCTCCCCAGTCATGAAGCGGTGAGAAGACAAAGCGTTTTCAAAGTCATTCGTAGGTAATCCTCTAAAGACAATGCGTATAACTCTTCATGTCATCTTACAAAGGCTGTGGAAAAGCTCATACCTCATCCAAAGAAAGGATGATGTGAAAGCTCTACCAGGCTACAGCACTGCGCGTGATGGGAGATAGGCGAAAAGAATTTAAACACGAATACATCGGCGCCAAAAACATTTACGCTAAACTAGTTGCGGACAACCACATATTTTAACGAGAGCGCCTGCGAACACTTCATTAAAGAAGCTTTGCTGTGTCAAAAAAAATGACGTGGCTGCTTCATATAGGCTTGACCGAAATGTGTGTCAACCTTGCGAAAGTCAAGCTCCTACTAATGATCACTTAAATAAATTTCTCTTTCTGTCCTTCTGTCTCTGCCTCTGTCGCCCTCAATCTCGCGTCTTGTCCTATAGATTCGGCTGGGACAGTTGCACGCACGAATGGATTCCAGTGCATCAGGAGAACTCACGGTCCAGATTACGATGCCTATTAAATGGTCTAGTGGAAAACATTTCAATCCAGAGTACCATGCGAACGTCTCCCCTTTTTGACTATCCGCTTTAACGACTAGAATCAGACCTTAATGAACACTACCTACTATTTGAGCGAACAGTTTGCGCTTTCTATAACGCTACGTCGACTCCAAAGATTTCCCGACAACACATTTTTTTTTAATTGTGTTAGAAAACCTATTTGGGATGCATCGCCGTGTAATCACCAAAAGAAGCGGCACCGCCCAACATGCAAGGGCAGAAATAATTTACGTCGCTCATTGCTTTACTATCCGTGATAGAAATATATATATATATATATATATATGCGAGACCATTGCAATGTTCCTCGCCAAAATGTTCGCTTTTCCGCGCTGTCACGTAGGTGTAGTCATTGAAACCAAAATTATAAGGGCGTGAAACCATAAATGCATTCCGTAGTGTTATTTTGGGCACACTCGAATGCCATCATGATGAAGCTCACAACAAATCAGAGGTGCTTCAACAGCCCTGTGAGCCAATAAGAACTGCCGAGATGGCGAATTCGACAATATAACCGAATTGGACTCAATCCGGACCACCACCGCTTGGCTATTTGTCGATAAGACGCGTTGAAAAAAAGGTATCACTCTCGTACCTCCCGTTTTCAGCACCACCATAGGTGGTGCAGAAAACATGATGACCGTCACGTGGTTCAGGCTCCGCAGTCACTGCGCTGCATGCAGTATGCAAACGCATAGCCTTTGAGACCTGTTCTTGGAAGTCAGAGGCAACCGGCTCTGCGGCGTGGGTTTAGACACCCCACCTTAATGAAACGCGCACAAACATTTTTACTGCCGCGGAAAGTTTTCGTTGGCTATATTTTCATCGCTTATCGCAATTCCGCAACGAATTGACTTATCTATCAAGAAAGCTTGGGAAAACGGGGTTTTGTCAGAAAACGTGAACAGGATACGCTTCGGTGAACAGAGATAAGCAGAGATGATACGGCTTTGGCTTCATTCAATCGCTTACTCGTTTTCAAAAGAGCGCATAAAAATGCGTGTACTGCTCTCTCTTTCTTTTTCAACTAAATAGTGGCGACGATTCCCTTTCTCTCTCCCCCTCCTCCGACACACTCTCGCCACCGAGATATGCGAGGGCGCTATGTATAAGCCAAAGTTATTCACACTGGCGATAACCAGTACACACTTGTAGCAGAGAGAGAAATATCAACTTTATTTACAAACTTATCTCTGCCGGAGCTGTAAAAATTGATTTTTGTAAAAATCAGACCCTAGAGCTCAGTATAGAAGTTTGACAAGCTTTCGAGGACGCGGCCTGTGGTGAACGGCGAAGCACCCGTTTATCTATCAACTCTTGGGACAGTTAGCAAAATAAGCACAAGCTCACCCCTTCACCATGGTGCGACTTCTCGGCACCGAAGTCGGAAACACGGCGAAATGCCGCACCGAGAATATGTGCCTCTAATTTCATAGATAAACATCTCTGTCAAGTCTCCGCACCATCGAAGTCCGCGTAATCTCGTGCAACCCGTGTTGCGAACACAAACACTGCGCCCGCCCTACTCGACTCTATCGCAGCGTCGAGCCTTACATTTCCTGTTCTACCGCACCTTATCTCGCAAGACATGCGGCTTTCCCAACCACCCATTGCTCAACCATCCAGTTCTCGCGAACTCACAGCGTGCGTTCTTGTCTCATCGTTCGTGGCCCGAGTATTGCGTTCGATTTGTTCAGGGCAACTCCTGCGATTTCTCGATGTCGACAGCTGTCGACATCGATAATCGCCGGAGTTGCCCGGGTTTGAGAGTTGCACAGCGTTCTTTTTAGAAATTAATTTAATTAATTGCCTAGAACACCCTACCTTACCTCCTCCTCAGCTACAGGCCACATTGTGTATCGCGTCAGGAGTCTTCCATGCAAAACATGCCGGGGCCGTGCAGACGACAGCATCGAGGAGCCGACGATCGTGTAGCTATAGTGCTTGGCGTGAGAACTTGCTGTCGCGAGAAGTTGCGTTCCCTGTGGACGGGCAAGAAATGGGAGGGAGTGGAGTTGTTGGCCGCACGAACTTCAGCCCTCGCCGACCGCACACACAGTTTGAGCCGACACATGGGGAAAAACAACTTGCCGCAGGTGGGGCAAGTTGTTTGGGCTGGTGGGGCAAGGTTGTGGGATCGCTCCCCGCCTGCGGCAAGTTGTTTTTCCATCCACTTTCAGTTCCATTAATTTATCGTTTCCTTATTTAATTTGTTAAGCACAAGTAAATTCCCCTATGTTGTCCTTGGTATCAGTGTTTGTTGGCCTCCTATGAAATGACTAATAAAACTCGGGCCCCTCGGTTAACCCCCTTTCTTCTCGTTTAAAATAGAAAGCTGCACTTACAAAATCAGTGGTTAGGGATACCGTTGGTCTTCATGTTGCAGCGCGATATGTTGCGCATGTGCACCGGCTGTCGTGGTGGCGGGTCGAATGCGAACGGCGATTCGTGGTTATTGCACTCGGCAGAACCACAGCCGTCACTGTTTGACAGATCCGAAGAGCTGGTGCAGCTGACATTGTCGCGCGGCGGTCCGACGCGGTCACGAATAAGCTAGCGTCTGCTCCTCGCTGCCAGCAGACGGGACCGGCATGCCTTGCGCGCCTTCCCCACTGGGTTAACTCTGGTGACGTCACACGAAGAGGTTCGCTCGGCTGCTCAGTCAGGTTTCGATTTCGTTTTTCTCTTTGTTTGCGTATTTAAATTTATTTTCGAATTTGCGGAACAATATTGCTATCAGCGGGGTATCGGGAACCTATATATTCCATTGCCTTGACATGGTCAAAAAATCGCCGGAGTTGGCCTTTCAGCGATATAGACGCGTGACCAGAAAGTGACGCAGAAATTAATCTTCGGCAAATCAACCCTCGACGAGGCAAGGAATAGTGGGGAACATGTCTCCGTTGTCGTTTCTTCCAAGCACAGAATATGGAGAAATAAGCTACAGGGACGAAAAGAAAAACAACGTAACACGTGATTTTGAGGGAGGCATGGTCGACTCAAAAGAAGTGCAAAACGGTGGTAAAGGAGGGGAGAAGACAGCGGAGGGAGATGGCGCCGTAGGCCCGCAGGAGTGACATTGGGTTCCATGGACGCGCAGACCAGAGTGCAGTTAGAAAGAGCTCCGCTGTACCAATCGGCGCAAACTGTGTCAGCTTTATCTTTTTCTGTTCCCTTTTATTCCCTGCTTTTTTTTCTTCACACTGTTTATCGTTCTTTACTTCTGAATTTTTCTCGTTTTTTTTTCTTTTCCTGCTGATCGCTTCCACGTCTCTACTTCGGCGTCTTGTACGACACCACCACCTCACTGGTGGTCCTAGCAACCTTTTTTTTCCTCATTCTTTTTTTTTTTCCTCTCCGCATTCTTTCTTTTCGGCATCGTCAACTTGACCTTTCTTGTTTCTGCGGTGCCTGGTGATGGACTCTTTCCAACTCTCCTTGTCTTTTGCGCTCGCATTCTCTTTGAGGCTTTTGCTTCGCTTTTTCTTTATCGCCAGCGGCGCGCTGGACATGGTTCTTTGAACACGCCTCGGAGAAAGACGGCGACCAAGCATGGTCAAAGGAAGAAAAAGAAACAAAAAAATAAGAAAAGGGGAGGCGGCAGCTGGCAACGGCGAACGTGCGGGATGTGTGAGACGTTGGTACAGGACAGGCGAAGCGAAGTGCACAAAAAAAATGTGAAACAAGCGCGCGAAACCGAAACCAATAATGAAACAGAGCCGAGAAATGAAGGAAGCAAGGAAAGGGCGAGTGATGGAAGGAAGGAAGGAAATAAAGAAAGGGGAGGGCCGCTCGGGGGACAGAGCTGAGCGCGTGCTAAACAAAGCCCGCACAAGCCGAATCCAAAGCCTCCTCCTCCCCCCCCCCCCCACGCACACACCGCCACCACCCGACCAAGCCACAACACTCACGCGCAAATACGCACGCACGCACGCCATATAGAAGCGAGGAGCGCGCCTCGGGAAGCGTGGGCGGGGAGGGTGTGCGAAAAGGAGGATAGGGAAGGCTAGGGAAGCGGACAGCACGTTGGGCGCACAGACGCACACAGCACGCACGCAGCACACTGCCAAACGTGCCTCCCCCCCTTCAGCCCCCCTGGCTCCAGCTTTGAGGGTCGAGCCGCCGGTTCAGAATCGATTGCTCCACAGGAGGGAACCGAGGGTGGTCGGGAAGGAAAAGGGGCGAAGGATAGGGAAGGCGGCCAGGGAAGATAGGGCAAAACGCGGCGTACGTGCGTATGTGTGTGAGTGTGTGTGAGTGTGTGTACGTGCGTGCAGGGCTGAAACGCGGGTTCGAGGCCCAGCGCGCGCAATGCCCGGAGGGAGGGGGGGGGCGAAAGAGGACGGGGGGAAGTGGCGAGGCCAGTGGGGTCGAAACCCAGGGTTCAGAACCGCGTCGCGCGGGTCTTTTCCTTTCGCTTCTCCTCCTTCTTCTTGTTCTTCGTAGCTGCGCTCGTGCGGTGTGCGTGTGTTTGTGCGTACGCTTGCTAGCAGCTCGCTCGCCGAGCTGGATCCGGCGGCGCGCACGCCGGCGGCGGCGGCGTTCGCTCCTTTTGGGGTTTTGCGCCCAGTCTTCCCCCCTCGCTTCCCTAACCTCCCCAGCAGACCACGTTGCACGCTCCCCTCCTTCGCCCCCCTTCTCTCATCGTCGAACGCACAGCGTGGTCCTTATTGATCGCGCCGGCAACACTGCCGGCTGTCTGTCACGGACAACTCCTCTGAGGCGAACCGAGAGGAGATCCTTCCTTCCACCCCCGCCTCCTTTTCGGTCTTTTTTTTTACACTTGCAACGTCTTCTCTCCTTTTTTTTAGCGTTCTTGTCCAGCATGAGATTCCGCTCAGCTTCCCTTTTTTTTTTCTTTGTGTGTCTTCTCGCTTGGCCTGCTCCTACCACTAGCGTTGGCAGTGTCGCCTCTAAGTTCGCGCGCTTTTTATTTTACCTTTCTTTCTTGCCTTTTCCTTCTCTTCCATCCCGTGTCCCGTTTTTATCGTCTATTCTGTTTCCTTTTGGTGTGCGGCTGTCCCACGCGAGCACTGACGTGCGTTACGTGTGTGGCGGTGATGGTCCTCTCTGGCCAGCGGTGCCTCGCCCGCTTCTTCCTTAGCGCTCCTTTTTACGTGTCCTTTTTTTTTTTCATTCCTTGCCGGTTCCACGTGCTTACTGCCTCGTTGCTGCAGCTCGTTGCTCGCTTCGCTCTGATCGCTGGATCGTGGTGGTTCGCCGGTTCGCCCCGGCGATCCATGGTACGCCCAACCTCGCCTGGCTTCTCCCCTGGCCGGGACGTTCGTTGTCCCTGTACGGCCGCAGCCATGTCGGTCCAGCTGGGGATTGGACGCTGGCCACTTCACCTTCCCTCAAACTCCCTTAGCAGACATTCCCCCCTCTCACCCATCGCGGGACCACCGTACTCACACGCTCGGGATGCCCCTGCCCGCGATTCTCGTTGGCCTGGGCGAGTCTCCGCAGAATCGCGTGCCGCTCGTTATCGTCTTATTTGTGCGCGATGGCTAGCTGGTTTAACCGCCCGCTTAGGGTACAAGCGGCCGAGAGAAACCGGGGCTAGCGAAGCTCTGGAGCTCTCGCAAGGCACAACAGGTCGAGGCTACGCAAATCGCTTGACTGTTGTTATGATGAATTCTTCAGTGCTGTCGTGGCAGCAAGCCGATAGACAGTCTTTTTTTGCTTGGGGAAAGAAATTTAAACTGGATACGGCGGATGTCTGCGTTAAAGAGATAGTCGTGCGGATAGACGACGTTCGACCCTTCGCTAGCCGCGTGCGCCTCCACTGTTTCGAAATTTCGCACCACGTGTTCGCCGCCGCACTCTGAACGTAGCATGTTGGCGTGTTGTTGATAACTTTGAAAAGGGCATTGTTGCCCTGTGATGTGAAGCTTATACTTTGCGTGGCACAAAAACACGGCATCACACATGTATTCGACAGATTTATTGACTGTTGGCGAAGACTCAAGACACTGCCACTTGCGTTTGCCCAATGCTTATCCCGATGTGCGGTGTCGCACCGCTCTCAGTTTCAACTGCACGCATAAAGGCACCCTCTGAGCCGCTTATCACCGCACACAAAAATTGAGGTATCTTGTTCCAAGAAATATCTGCTCACGTCTTGAAAAGAATGAGAGTTGATCCCGTTTACTTGGTACATTGGAAATTACAATGGCTCGCACCGGCCTCTTAGCGTTGCAGATTGGATCTTAATCCTTCAATGGCGTGTGAATGAAGATGTAGCATGGCGTGTGCAGAAGGATAAGAAGTGACCCAGTTCATACGTTGGACTACGCTTGAGCGCAAACTGTTTTAAACCTTGTTCGTTTGTTCTTTCTAAATATGCGTAAGTGCGTTTACAAGAAGAAATGGTTCCAGAATTATTCAGGGATGTTCACTCCACACTGCAGTGAAATTGAAGAGTGAAATGCCGGTTTTATTGCGCAGCTTCTGCGGGATACTTGAGCTGCTTCTTGACGAACTGTAGTAGATGGCGAAAGCTGCGCGTACGCCTAATTCGCTTCACTACGTTAGTCGTCATATACAAGGCTAATGTCTCGAATATGTCAGTCCTGCTAGCTTAGCCGACCCTCTTCGTTACACCTTGAAGGATGTGGTAGTCGTTTTCTCGCGCCGTAAAGCGGGAACGAGAAAAAAATATATGCTGATCGCACGCACTGTGGGAATCGATGTAAGCGAAGCTTAGTCTGCTCTTTACGATCATCGACGTTATTTGGCCGTGATACAATGACGACATGCGACAGTCGTGACTTGATTTGAAAGGTTGCATTGCCTGATCCACTGGTGTTTGTTGCTCTTGCTCCGCTCGACGCTTTATTGGAGCCTTTGTCTCCTCGGCACTAATTGCACGCTTCGGCGCTATTATGGATTGTAGCGCTGTAGCTCACAAAACTGCCTCCTCTCTCTCTCTCTCTCTCTCTCTCTCTCTCTCTCTCTCTCTCTCTCTCTCTATTCCTTCGCTAACATTCTACCCACCTCCTCCCTTTACTGTCGTTGCTGTTGCAGGTGAGCACGCAGAGTAGCGCGGCAACTCCTGCACTGCATTTGGGGAGGGGGGGGAGGTCACGCCTATAGTGACGGCGTCTAGGGGGTATTGTGCACATGCGACGCGGCGTAAATGTTGACACGAGCTTCTCGAGTCGTCCTTCCTTTGTGCCACGCTCCTGTCATGTACTAACGCGATAGGGGCCCTGTGTCGCAGAAAACCCGGTGTCGACGCCGCGGGCGTCGCTTGGCGAATGATCATTCTGAACCCCAACCGCGCAGGCCCTCCACGTGGCGCGTGACTTGCTTCTTTGTATTCTTTACAATGTTATTCCTCGGAATTTTGAGAATGACGGCTCGTAAACAAATGTCACGAAGCGAAACACCGACAACGCATGCCTTTTATGTTTTCGTGATATGGCCACGGCTCAACCACGTCCCCACGCAGCCCGCGTTAGTGTCTTGCGTCTCGAGTCCACACGTGGCCGGCGTTATAGCTGCGTGCAAGACCACAGCAGCAGCAGCAGCGGAAAGTCGAAGAGAGAGGCAAAGAAAGCTACGCTTTAAAAACACAGGAAACTTGGTAGACATTGAATGCGCTAACTAGTAAGTTAGCTAGTACGTCGGCCGAATACGTATATAGTTATTTTTATTGTTATTTCTTTTGCCATTTAGTCAGTCACTCAGTATGCACAGTAGTGCGTCCACATTGGATAACGAAGAACACTCGCTGCCAACTATGACGATGCCTTGATAACTGAAGAGAGACCTCGGTAACAAACATGGGGAAAGTTGACATCTTAGACGTATTCATTGCGATCATTGGAACCACAAACACACATATGCATGAGCAGGACATTCCCTATATACACTACGCAATGTTAGAGACCTCCTGACGAAC
This sequence comes from Dermacentor variabilis, assembly GCF_050947875.1. NCBI lineage: Eukaryota > Metazoa > Arthropoda > Arachnida > Ixodida > Ixodidae > Dermacentor > Dermacentor variabilis. The sequence continues at coordinate 86,738,437 of NC_134576.1, forward strand.
AGCTTGCGAACAACTGACAAGCAGGAATACGTCCGGTATTCTGCAGTACGATTCGTCGCACAGTACAGCTTAATAATATTGGTTGATCTCAGTGGCATAACTCTTCCGCCTGCAAATAACTCTGTTGATTGAAAACTTATTTTCATCACATTTCTTGCCGTCATCATTGTCATGAAAAGAATACATCTGCAGGAAAGGATAAGAATTTTCAATTCTCTAGTGACCTTTGTTAAGTTCAGAGAATGCAGATTCCATGCAAAAACTCACTACGTGAACGTTCAATATGATTACATAAGCGATTTCATGTAAAGCAGGCTTGAAAAGCACATGTCCAACCACTTGAATATAATGCCTGGTGAAAAACATTGTGAATACCCATGAAAGACTTGAACGAACTACATGCAACAGCATAATGACACAAAGCAAAAACAACCAACTGTCTACCTTTTCACTCGTTTTACTAAAACATTTTGCAGATTTTATTCGAACTTGCAGCACTATTCCGATCATACGTATTTCAACATACGTACACAGCGCCTGAAAGGGGTATCTCTTTCATCATGTCCACGAAAATCTTTGGCAACACTGAGTAATGCAGGCGCGGAGAATTCCTGTATAGAGGTTTGTTTTCAGGTTATGCTTCATAGCTGTGCTTCCTAAGATAAAAAGAAAAACATCTGGCCAGCAATTATCTGTTGATCTCGCATCAAACAATAAAAGCAGCACTTAGTCATTAACGGGGACCCTCTATAACAGGGCGCCAATCATTTCGCTGCCTTAAGTAATACCTGCTGCACTCACGGCAGAGTGGTCAAGAAATGTGAACCTGCGCAGACTGTCGACAACTTCTATTCAAATTGGGGTTAAACATCGGGCCACTCGACAAGCAGCGGGGAAGGCGGGGGAGGGGTATTATTTGTTTGTTATACTGGTGTTAAAACGCACACACTGCGCAACGTACTGTTTCCTTGCTGTGTTCTTTTTTTTTGTATGAACATTTTAGGCACATTTGCGAGAAGGAGGTGCTTCGTTGACGGAACGTTTTCCGCATCCCCTCGTGTTCTCGCCGTTCGGTCATTGGCCAATAAGTCATGAAAGCGATGAGCACGTTGCTGCACTTTCTGAATTTGACAGACCTGTACGGTAGTATTTATGTGCACCTCTGAGTGAAGTTCAAACCTTAGCGCATTCTCTGCATTCCTCTTCGTTCCTTGGCCATCCTCCCCTGCGTAGGGTAACAATGGAACGTGAGTCCGGTCGACCTCCCTTAAGTTGCTTCCCTTGTCTCTGTTGTGCGTCTGGAGAAGTGTAACGCCCAATGCACAAGCACAACGGGGACGTGCGTAGATAAGCTTAGATTACGTTAGGTTAGGTTTCGAGCTTTCCTGAATAGTGTTCGTGAGTTTAGGGCGCCCGGCACTGCAAAGGCCTACTTTGGCATTCATTTTTGTATTGCAGAAAACCAGTATTTGTCGGCACTTTCAATGTCATTCAAATGAGTAATTCAATCGAAACGCAGTCTCGTCTTTGACATCTTGGTAGCGACTTCCGCTCCAGGACACTGACGAGACTTCTATTGTCTCCTTTGCGAATGTAGGGGTGTATTTGTAGTCGATGGCGAGAGAGGGAGGGTGGTGGGGGTGGCCAAAGGTTCGACCGTTTATCTTCCGCCACGGCTCCCTGTTCTACGCTTTCGTGACCAGAGCGGCCACAGTCCGCGCTACCAGAGAGTGGAGAAGGCGAAGGGTAACGCGTCCACCCCTTTCGCTGTAGGCCGACGCTCGACTGGCACCGAGCGTGGCACACTCTCGCCCACAATCGCGTGGCTGGAGCTCGTTGCAACTCAGGGACCCCGGCGCGGGGTCTCTGAGGCGGCGAGATTGGGCACGCCTGAGGCTGGGTAGCGCAGGCCGCGGTTCCATGCAGCCAAGTCGGGTAGGAGTCGCTCGTTCCGTGCTGCTCGCTTCGTCTACTGAACGGCGTTGGCCATGTCCGCAGATTTCTGTGGATGTTAAGGTTTTTCTTTTTTCTTTTTTCTTACAGAAAGCAGCCGCTAATGCCGCATTCGACGCCGAGCTTGTTCGGTCGTCGCCGAATACCCTCCTCGCCCACTCCGCCTCTCTTCTTCTTGCAACCGCGGCGCACTATTGCAACTGCACGTTTGCCGTCGCCCTCACCGTATTAGCGCCGTTGTTGTTCTCGTCGACAGTGTCAGGTCGCAATCATCGTCACTACGTCACTGGCGTTGTCATTGGCGTCGACATTAGCGCATGCATGAATGTGACAGGGCCGCATCATGTCTAGTTTAAAAGCAAATTGATTAATTGGGGCGTCTCACGTACACCAATACCATGATATGATTGCGAAGCGTGCCGTAGTCGGGGACCCCGGAATAATTTCGAAAACCTGGGGGATCGCATCCACTTCTAGCGCTAGGAAAAGGAATCACGCTAACGTAGGCGTACTCCGCAGCAAACTCTTAATATAGTCGGTTCATAGTGAACAAATAATGTACTGCGAAAAATGTAACAAAACAGAATCTGTCATCACTGTCGCATCTCGCTTTCTTTTCTCCTCGCGGAATTTCGAGCAGTATACATTACTTGTTCACATTAATGCGCCAGGAGAGGGTAGACGGCGATGAGCCGGTTGTCTCATGTGATGCTCGTAAATGCTGTTTTGTAGCATCGAGGAAGAGGGGGAAAGGGAGATGTCTTCCCCAGAGCGCGGTCTCCTCCATAAAAGGGGCAAAACGCACTTTGCCGGAAAGATGTCCCGGTTCGGTTCGGACGAAGGGGGCATTATCCGCCACATCTAAACGATTTCGCATCGGTGATGCGCTAAGAAATGCGATCCGCTGTCCGGTCATACTTATGTATAAAACAAGGCTAATATTGTGGTCCTCATCGCGCCCTTTTCCGTCATTGTTTTACGACAGCCATCCGCGAAGTCGTCTTGGGCGGAAAGCCCTTTCTTTGCTCCAAGTCAACTGGAGAACTGCGCTGCATAATAACGCTACTCTTGTTGAGTTGAGACGCGGGAGGACGACGATGCGGATTAGAGAGCACACGGGGGAAGACGATATTATAGTTGACAGTAGGAGGAAGAAATAGAATTGGGGAGGCCGTGTAATGCGTACGGCAGATAACTGGTGGTCCAGTAAGGTTTCAAAATGGGTGCCGAATGAGAAAAGGCGCAGTCGAGGGCGGCAAAGAACTAAGTGGTGCCGTGAAATCGGTAAGTTTGCTTATAGATACGATGGCATAGGATGACGCAAGACAAGTGTAATTGGATAACGTTGGTAGATAACTTTGTCTTCCAGAGGATACAGAGATGATGATGACGACGACGATGATGATGATGATGTGATGCGTGTTATTTTCTTTAGTATAGTGAGGCTAGGCCAGTAGACTTTAGTCCCTCGATCTGGTACAGCCAGAAGCGCTGGTCGTTGTTGCTCTTTAATAAGGAAATAACAGGCCGGCTTCTGTGCGTCTAGTTTTTCCCGTTCACCGCTCTCACCTTCTCGCTTCTGTAGTTCCTAGCTCACAAATAAGCCGTTCCACGCCTTACGCAGATACTAACGGTTGCTTCGCACCCAGTTCTACGCAGTCGCTGCATTGAACCTAAAATTTGCAAAAAGAGAGAGCCCTTATTTACATGAATGGCAGAGAGGTGCGCTCTAGTCTGGTATTCCCCACTGAAGAGGGGAAGGGAAGTAAGAGTATTGAGATGGATGATGATGATGATGATGATGATGATGATGATGATGATGATGATGATGATGATGATGATGAGGAGGAGGAGGACGACGACGACGACGACGACGACGACGAGAAGACAAGGAGTGAATGCACATATGCATTAGGCCGCCGCCTATAACCAAGCCGCTCGCGTAGTCCTGCAGGGACTTCGACAGCGCGCTTCAACCGTAGTTGCCTGTCAGCGCTAGCTGGAAGGCTGTCCAGCGTCCGCCTCTCCTTCGAAAGCTACAGCTTCTTGTTCCGTTTTTCCGATCCAGTTCATTGCGCACAGTAACCGGCGATTATGAAGATGCCCGTGGTACATACAAAA